>NC_139217.1:97400302-97700302 GCF_055691185.1 Crinia signifera
CTGGAGATAAAGCGGAGAAAAGGTAAAAGGAGATAAAGCACCAGCCAATCAGCTGTGTTTGAAAAAGACAGTTGGGAGTTGATTGGCTGGTGCATTATCTCCTTTTACCTTTTCTCCGCTTTATCTCCAGTTAATCTCTTCTCCAAGCTTAATAAATCTGCCCCTGAGGGCCTTATTTTGGTTCATTCTTTCTGACAAAATCCTTCTTAGATGGACAAAACCATGTGCACTGCAGGGGGGGCAGATGTAACATGTGCAGAGAGAGTTAGATTTGGGTGAGTCATTTTGTTTCTGTGCAGGGAAAATACTGACTGCTTTATTTTTACACTGCAATATAGATCTCACTTTGAAGTAAAACCCCACCCAAATCTAATTCTCTCTGCACATGTTAGATCTGCCCCACCCGCAGTGCACATGGGCCCTTATTCTGATCGGTGCGGATATTCCCGCATTCTTACGGAGCGGTCCGCACGCCACGGTGTTTTGCCGCATGCGGCCATCGTCCGTAGAAACGCCCACGTGTCCTCCGCATTCGGACGGACTCACTCTTTAAGAACAGGGCGTGTTTACGGACGACATACAAACCATGCGTGTGCGGGAGAAACACTCCGATTCTGCACGGTATTACAGAGTATTACAGAGTATGCTCGGAAATACCGCATCCGACCGGGAGCCAAGCGGTGCTACCGCCCGTAAGCGGAGTATTTACGCCAAACAACCCACTATTAAGTATCTTCTGCAATACATCACATGACCCACTTATTCAATTACCTATCCTCATAAAAAACTGCTTATTTGGAATTGGAATCAATTAGATGCCAATATATCCTTACAAGCATGCCTAACACATGCATTGCACACATTAACCCTTACAGCAATTTAAGTGCAATGGTTTGTATTAGACCCTGTGTAAAAGATTATAAACAATCTACACATATACTGTTTAATGTGCAAAGAAAACCAACAACTGTGAACTTGCATAAACAATTTATTTGAAAACACAATTAACATATAAATAAAAAAATATCAAATAATAAATTAAATCAGGAGATCTCTGAGGTCCTGCAGGTCGGCTAGCAGTAGCCTCAAATGGTGCTCCGCCCGCAGGAGGGCCCCACGCACCCCCTCATCTGCCGGTGTGGTGTCATCTGTGGGCATGTCAAAGGGGCAAAAATTAGTTATGTTATTCATGCATACATTTCACATACTGCGACATAAATTGCACAAATGCTAGGTGACATGTGTGTGTATATATATATATATATATATATATATATATATATATATATATCTATCTATGTAGAGAGATAGAGACACACATAGATAAATAGATATGACACATACATATATACATACATGCAAACTTATTTACTACATACTGTCTTTTTTTGCCTCTACCCTTTACTCTGCAGAAGACATAACAGTCATAGTGTTTCTTCTCAGTCACAACCCACCCATGACTAACCAATGACAAGCATGTCATGGCCTCCGTCAATAAGAACTTGTCACAATCTGCTCAGTCTAAGTTCAGTGATGGTTCGTGGCATGGGAGTTATGCAAATGTCAGGAATGCACAGTACACATCCTAAAAATCATAATTCTGTCTAAACCAACCTACAATTCTGTGAGGGCAAAAAAACAATCTGAACTACAGGGGGTGTTTAGGTAGAGGAGGCTCCTGGGACACTGGCAACTTCTGACTCCATTCCAAGGTAGGCCGGGCCATACTCCATTTATAGCATACATCCTAGAGTTTATAAATAACATTCACCAACAATATAGATTCCACTATTTGATGGGTCATAATCTACGATTGCAGCAGGTGAATTTAATCCACAAATGATCCACTCATCCCTTTACTCCAGGATCCTGTTTAACTACAACGGTTATGTGGCAGTCAAAATGGAGCTCCAACCCATCCCACAAACCTGTGTAATTGAGAGGTGTCCTGGATGAAAGGGATGCCTTGGACACCCCATCTAACCCGTACCTGTATCTGTAGCTACCCACTTTGGGGTCTATATGAATAGTATTGGAACAAAATTTTTAATCACCAGTGCTACATAACAAATACCAGTACAACTACTTCATGAATGATGCATTATGTAAACATACCGATCTGCTGGGACTCCGGGGCTTGGCACGCCTCCTCCCCCTCGGAATCGGAATCCTCTGGGGCAACCGTGGCCTCCTCAGCCCCCTCCTCCGCCAGCTCCTCTGCCACCATGACCACGTCCACCTCCTCCGCCACAAGCACCTCCTCCTCCACCTCCTCCTCCTCCTCCACCTCCTCCTCCTCCACCTCCACCACCACCACCTCCTCCTCCACCTCCTCCTCCGCCACCAACACCTCCTCCTCTGCCACCAACTCCTCTTCCACCTCCTCCACCACCACCTCCTCAGGCACCTCCTCCTCCTCCACCACCTCCTCCACCATCTCCTCCACCATCTCCTCCAACATTTCCTCCTCCTCCACTTCCTCCTCCTCCACCCTTGCCGCCACCTCCTCCTCAGGGTCTTGGGCCTCCTCCTGGGCCAGGGCTGGCTCGGCCTCTTCACGGGCCTGTCGGGCTCGGGCTCGTGCTGTGTGGTAGAAAAAAAAATCATGGTCAATGTCGGGTCATTGGGGCACATGTATTAATCCATAACAAGACATACATGGAAGGGTGATAATGATGGCAAACGATGCAGGCAAGTAGCTCCTTACTGTTAATGGACTCAAAAATGTGACATTTAACCCCTTCCCGACATTTGACGTACATTTACGTCATGGTCGGGAAGTACTTCCCGACACATGGCATAAATGTACGTCATGGTTTCTAACTGTCACTGCGTCTAGAGACGCAGTGACAGTTAGGTGATGTCTGCTGTCCCTGACAGCAGACATCCCCCCTCGTCGCCCAGGGGGGGCAGGGGTGCCCCCCCCGGTCGGCGATCGCTGTGATTGGCTGTTCAAATCTGAACAGTCAATCACAGCGTTTCCTGTGTTACCGGCGGCTAAGCCGCTCGGTAACACAGAAAACGGTGGTGATCGGTGCAGCACCGATCACCACCGAGCGGCAGCACCCCCCTCCCACCCGCCGGGCACTCACCCGGCAGCAGCAGCAGCTCCAGCGGCTCAACCGCTACGTCCGGAGCGCACGCTGCGCTCCCCTCCTCCCCCCTCCCCCCCGCAGCAGCAGCAGCAGCAGCAGCAGCAGCATCATGCTGCTGCTGGAAAAGTTAAAAATAAAATAAAATAAAAAAATGTGCAAATGTGTGTATATATATATATATATATACACACATATATATATATATATATATATATATATATATATGTGTGTGTATATATATGTATATATATGTATATATATATATATATATATACACACATATATATATATATATATATATATATGTGTGTGTGTGTGTGTGTGTGTGTGTGTGTGTGCGTATACCGCACCGATCACCAACGATCGCCAGCCCCCCCCCCCCTCCCACCCGGCAGCCCCCCTCCCTCCCACCCACCCGGCTGCCGCAGCGCCAGCACCCCTCCCACCCCCCCGCCAGCCGCAGCGCCAGCCCCCCTCCCAAAGCTGGTGACCAAAATGGGGTCACTTGTGGGGGGGTTCCACTGTATTGGTGCTTCGGGGGTCTTGCTAATGCGACATAGCACCCACCATTCATTCCGCCACCAAAAATCACTCCTTCCCTTCTGAGTCCTGCCATGCACCCAACTGGTATTTTTTGGTCACACGTGAGGCATTGCCGTACTCGGGAGAAATTGGGGCACAGATTTTGGGGTGCTTTGTCTCCTTCATTCCTTGTGAAAATAAAAAATTTTGAGCCAGAACTGCATTTTTGTGTAAAAAATTACATTTTTTTACACAAAAATGCAGATCTGGCTCAAAATTTTTCATTTTCACAAGGAATGAAGGAGACAAAGCACCCAAAATCTGTGCCCCAATTTCTCCCGAGTACGGCAATGCCTCATGTGTGACCAAAAAATACCAGTTGGGTGCATGGCAGGACTCAGAAGGGAAGGAGTGATTTTTGGATTTTGCAGCACAGATTCTGGTTGAATGACCCCCGAAACACCCATACAGTGGAACCCCCCCACAAGTGACCCCATTTTGCAAACTACACCCTTCAGGGAATTCATCAAGGGGTATAGTGTACATTTCAAACCCCCCGGGGTTTCACCAATTTTGATACAACTGAGCTGTGAAAATGAAAAATTTATTTTTTTCATTTTCACTGCCCAGTTGTATCAAAATTGGTGAAACCCCTGGGGGTTTGAAATGTACACTATACCCCTAGATGAATTCCCTGAAGGGTGTAGTTTGCAAAATGGGGTCACTTGTGGGGGGGTTCCACTGTATTGGTGCTTCGGGGGTCTTGCTAATGCGACATAGCACCCACCATTCATTCCGCCACCAAAAATCACTCCTTCCCTTCTGAGTCCTGCCATGCACCCAACTGGTATTTTTTGGTCACACGTGAGGCATTGCCGTACTCGGGAGAAATTGGGGCACAGATTTTGGGGTGCTTTGTCTCCTTCATTCCTTGTGAAAATAAAAAATTTTGAGCCAGAACTGCATTTTTGTGTAAAAAATTACATTTTTTTACACAAAAATGCAGATCTGGCTCAAAATTTTTCATTTTCACAAGGAATGAAGGAGACAAAGCACCCCAAAATCTGTGCCCCAATTTCTCCCGAGTACGGCAATGCCTCATGTGTGACCAAAAAATACCAGTTGGGTGCATGGCAGGACTCAGAAGGGAAGGAGTGATTTTTGGATTTTGCAGCACAGATTCTGGTTGAATGACCCCCGAAACACCCATACAGTGGAACCCCCCCACAAGTGACCCCATTTTGCAAACTACACCCTTCAGGGAATTCATCAAGGGGTATAGTGTACATTTCAAACCCCCAGGGGTTTCACCAATTTTGATACAACTGAGCTGTGAAAATGAAAATTTTTTTTTTTTCATTTTCACTGCCCAGTTGTACCACAATTGGTGAAACCCCTGGGGGTTTGAAATGTACACTATACCCCTAGATGAATTCCCTGAAGGGTGTAGTTTGCAAAATGGGGTCACTTGTGGGGGGTACCTAACTTTTAGCATCTTATGGTGCCTAGAAACCTACATGGTTCCTAAAAAATAATCTCATAAAAAGGAGGCTCCAAAATCAAGTAGGTGCTCCTTCTATTATGAAGCCTGTGGTTTGGTCACCGTGCACACTAGGGCCACATATAGGATATTTATGAAAACCAAAGAATTGGGGGAATCAATTTTTAGTCACATTTCTCTAGTAAAATGTACTGTGTTCCTTAGAAAAATGTATTAAATTTGCAAATCTGCAAAAAAAATGAAATTTTGAAATTTCACCTACACTTTGTTTTAATTCCTGTGAAACACCTAAAGGGTTAACAAACTTCCAAAATGCTGTTTTGAATACTGTGAGGGGTGCAGTTTTTGAAATGGCATCATTTATGGGGGTGTCTCACATACAAGTCCCTCAAAGTCACATCAGAACTGAACTGGTCCCTAAAAAAATCAGTGTTTGAAATTTTCTTGAAAATTTGAGAATTTGCTATTCATATTTGAAGCCTCCTAGTGTCCAAAAAAATTAAAAGGAAGTTGAAATAATGATGGCAACATAAAGTAGACATATGGTCTATGTTAGTTATTAACTATTTTGAGTGGTATGATTATTTGTCTCACAAGCAGAAAATTTAACATTTTGCAAATCGCTAAATTTTCCATTTTTTCACGACATTTTGGTATTTTTCACAAAAAAACACAGACTGTATCGACCCAAATTTACCACTAATTTGAAGTACAATGTGTCACGAAAAAACAATCTCAAAATCACTGGGATAAGTAAAAGCAAAAAAAAGTTATCCCCACTTAAGTGAGACATGTCAGATTTGAAAAAAATGGCTCTGTCAGGAACGCAAAAACTAGCTCTGTCAGGAAGGGGTTAAATTATTATGTGATTGTTAGTAATTTGTTCAAACATTACAACCCTGGCATTTATCAATGTGTAACACATATTAGATCTGGCACATTGTATGCATCAGAATCCTCAATGCTATGTCATTACATATAAAAGCCACATGACTGCATGTTAACCAGGAAGAAGCACACATAACAGTCTATGGACTTTTAAACCCATGGACACCCACTTATCATGAGACACCTGTTATTGTTTATATATGCTATGTTGTAAGTGCGAAATTTCATAGCTAAAATACTCACAATCAGCAATTTCGCCCCTGATTTGCTGCAACAGCTGGGGCTGGCGCCTGCGGAGGTCCGACCACCGCCTCTCGAGCTGCCCGAGGGACCTCCGCACCCGAGTGCGGGCGTAAATACGGCGCCCTGCCACAGCATAGGCCCTCCGCTTATGGCGGTTAGTGATAAAGGGCCCCGCACGGCCCAGCCTTGTCTCCATGACGGAGACCAGAACCCTCAGCTCCGCATGTGTAAAGGGGTCTGCCCTTCGTGTCTCCGCCATGTTAACAATGGCATCTATCAACCAATCAGGTGGTGGCATTGGTTGATCACAGTTATTTGTGTTAATAACTTTATTGTTCATCTTTACATGAACAGCGTCTCTGCGCCAACACAAATGGTGACAAATTCGCATGCCTTAAAAACAGTAGTGCTGATGTATGGCAATGAACAAATCTGATATATATAAAACACAGTGTGTATGCACTTAGCAAATCCAATGACGCCTCGCTCCGCCAAGCAACGCGTGCTATAGCTTAGCAACGCATAGCTGTAGTTAGCATTACTTACTCTATGCATCTATGTGTATGCGTACATTTATGTGTAAAAGACACATACACATACTTGCAGGTATCCTGAGACCAGCATTATACACCAGCCCTGCCTGCCTGCCTGCCTGCCTGCCTGCCTGCCTGGGTGCCTGCCTGCCTGCCTGGCTGCCTGCTCCTTGAAATGTTGAAACATGTGAATAAATTCAAATATCATATATATAGATATATATATATATATATATATATATCTGCAAACAAATCATACATCAACACAGGAAAAAATCCCCAACACATTAGAGAATAAATCAATGTACTCACCAGTCATCAGGGATAGTATCAACTACAATAATGAAGATATAACAAACACATAAGATCCCTTGTACAAGGTATAATAATGAGCACCTATATTGAACTTCCCCCAAAACTAAGCACATATGATAAATATCTCCTATTTCTTTGCCATTAGGAGGGCAGGCTGGCTAATTTTCGTTTTGTAACACTGACAAGGGGTGATTTTTACTAAAATTGGTGTGTTCTGTCAACTCGATAACATGTACCTGAAGTATCTTTGCGCCACAGAGTCCCGCAGCTGGTATCCCCTCCGGCATTCAGGGGCGCGGGATGGGCGCATGGGCGGATCTTGCGGCTCAGATGGTACCTCCCACTCATCAAAGGGTATCTCACGCCGCACAGCAATGTTGTGGAAAAATATACACAGGCCCACGATCCTCGACACCATTTGAGGCGCATATTGTAAGTCACCACCAGTGCGGTGGAGCACTCTAAATCGACCCTTTAAAAGGCCAATTGAGCGCTCCACCACTTGCCTGGTGGCAACATGCGCCCGATTGAATGCCTCCTGTGGGCCCGGTGCTGGGTAGCTGTACGGCGTAAGTAGCCAGGGCGTACATGGGTAACCGGAGTCACCCAGAACCCACGCATCACGGCCTTCCAGCTCTTGTAGTCTTTGCCATATCCCGGTTTGTCGGATGACATGAGAGTCATGGGCACTTCCGGGAAACTTCGAGTTGAAGGCGAGAATCTCCATGGATGGGCCACATACCACCATCACGTTCAGTGAGTGGAACAATTTGCGGTTCCTATATATCTTCTCACTTCGAGATGGAGGCACAAATGGTACATGGGTGCCATCCACAGCCCCTATCACATTAGGGAAGCCAGCAATTTGATGGAAGGCCTGCTGGCTTCTGCGCAGGGTCTCGGTGGCAAATGTCATGGCCATGAAGTGCCCCTTGCGCCTGAACATGGCCGACGTCACACGCCTCAGGATTCGGCAGAAGGCCGGCTGAGATATTCCAGCAAGTACTGCCACTACTTGTTGGAATGATCCTGAGGCGCAGAAATGCAACACCGCCAGCAGCTGTGTGTGAGGCGGAATTGCTGTCGTGATCCCGTGTAGAGGTTCCAGATCACTCTCAATTAACGAGAGCAGATCCAGAATGACATGTGGCGGTAACCGGTACCTAGTAAGTACCTCATCATCGGGCATAGCAAACAGAGGCCCTTATTCTACTCGGCTCGGTACGGCCCGCGTGCGGCCGTACCGCCGATGTTTTTGTTCTGCACATGCGCAGAGGTCATTCTGCGCATGTGCAGCCCCCTTCGCCGCAGACGGATTTCGTCCGCCGCAAAGGGGGCGTATAGGGGCGTGAGGGGCTTCAGCCCCTCATTACCCTATGTGTACGCCCCGCGTTTCATGGGCGTTCCCATGCAAACGCGGGGCGTATGCATGGTAATGAGGGCATGACGCCCTCATTACCATGACATGGGGGCGGAAAGCTGACGTCGCCGGATGTCAGCTTTCAGCCCCCTTTCAAGCTCCCACACGGACGATTGTCCGTGTGGTCTGAGCTTGCGGGAGCTGCCGCGGCGTGCGGGCCTGCCTTCGATGGTCGTCGACCATCGAAGGCAGGGGGCAGCTCCCACCATGGTGGAGGCGTAGCCTCCACCATTTTTGTGCGGATCGCCAGCCGTCCGTGTACGGACGGCCGTGGCGATCCGTCGGGTGGGCGGCCCTTGGTTTGTGCGGTCGGAGCCCCGTGTGCGGCTCTGACCGCACCAACCAGAATAAGGGCCAGAGTCACCCGTGTGCGATAGATTCTAGCACGTCCTGGCCTCCTTGGGCGACGAGTGGGGAGAGCCGCAAGTGCCCTTAGCCTCCTCTCCATGTAGCGCATCATTGCTTCAGCAACCTATAAAGAAATGAACATAAATACTGATGCACCTATGCACATAATGGCCATATCCGACTACAAATAGATTTGTATGCTTCAATACGTACAATAGATGGCCGCCCCGTGAAATCCCGCAGATCCATTTGACTCTATAATGATGTAACAATAATATGAACTCAATACACACCGTCCTAAACACACAGATAAAGGTGTCAGCATTTTTTGCCAACATCATGTACTATGAGACATTTCATCTATTGCTGGGACATGTTGTCCTGCAATAGATGAACCCACACAGGTTTAAGACCTGTGAGTGAAATAGTGAACATGTGACATGTTGCAATAATGCTACACGCACTTTGCTGGCCCAACAATCTGTAGGCAGTGAGGCAATGGTGCATACATTCATACACTTACATTGTTAATGGATATCATATCTACAAGGAGCATGGAAGAGCTTACCTTAGACCCTGACAAGTCCAGATCTGGAGACAAATGATTCTAGCAGCCAGTCACTATTTATAGGCCTCTCACATGTGTGGTCTATAACAGTAGAGATGAGTATTGCATGACTTGTGGCCTGGATTATCTAAGGGATTGGGCTACTTTTAGCTTGCAAACAAACTCCACAATACCACAGTAGTCATGAATCAAATGTCATGTCATGCTAGCAAATAGCATGTGTATTGTGCAATAGTCACAGGTGTATCAGAAGATTCTATGCAATGTTAGCATTGGTGACCAGTATTTCATGTCGAACTTTCGCCAGGTTTTACACAATGGAATTTCCGCCACCGTATGCGGCGCGAAAAAACAGCGACGTACGCTCACGCACGGAACGCAGCTGCCGCTGATGTCCGCCAAACAGGATACACAAACAGTATATAAAGGTGTATTAGAAGGTGACAATGTTGTTGCTAACATGTCTGGATCACAACCAGAGGTGGACCCAGACCTGCAGCAACTATTTGACCAGATGGACTCCAGCACCACCTATGTGCCACTGCACATGCGGCCAGTGGGTAATGAGGAGGCTGCTGGCCCTTCTACAGCAGGGCAACCTGCACCTGACCATTCTACAGCAGGGCAACCTGCACCTGGCCCTTCTGCAGCAGGCCAACCTGCAGCTGGCTCATATGCACCATCAGCAGAATTGTTTGGAACACAACCGGGGACTTCACAAGGTAGTACCATGGCCAGCACTTCAAGTGCAGCGACACGTGACAGGGGGCGTGGCCATGGACGTGGCAAGGGGAGAGCCAGGGCAACAGAGGAAGCACCAAAAAAAAATAAGGCATATGAAGCACAGGAGCTTGCCATCCTGGTTCCCCGAGCACGTGATTGGATTGAGTGTCCATCGGAGAAGCTGACACACACACACGCAGATGGAAGATTTGGGAACAGATAACGGCAGAGATTAATGAAGTAGCGCCACAAGTTCGTGAGACGGACCATGTGAAGAAGAGGCAAGTTGTTTTGTGATACATGTGCCCAGTAATAGCCAAGTAATGATTTAATTGATGCTTAGATGGATTTTGCAAATGGCCCGTGAGGTTGTTACGATACACAGACATTATTGACATGTTATTTCGTTGAGAGTTAGAGTAGGGTGATTGTGAATGTGTATTGTAACGGTTGATATCATAGTTGCATGTCATATTATCTATTGGACATTAATCACATGTCGTAATATGTAGCACAGAGCAATGGCTGCAACAGCTAACATCTGGAGTGACATGTATTAATATGTCAACTTACATTGCAGGTGGCAGGACTTCAAAACCAACCTGAAGAGGAAGATGACCAAGCGGTGGGAACACAGCCAGACATCTGGGGCCGGGCCCATGCCATCAGGGCTAGAGCTCACCCCCCCTGGAGTTGCTGGCCGAGAGCTGTATATCAGTTGAGGAGATCAGGGGGGTGAGCACGATGGATAGCGAGGCCCCAGCTGAAGTGTTTGCGTCTTTTATTGAAGGTAAATATTGGTCATGCCATAAACTTGTGCAAGTAATTATCTTAGAATGTGTCCTAATTTTGTTTATCTTTTTCCACAGACAACCCACCGCTTGGTGCCGACTCTGCTCAGGAGGTGGAGGAGTCCGTGCCACCTGGCCCCAGGGGTAGGCCTGTGCAGCAGCAGCCATCGGACCAAGCCGATTTGGCCGCCTTGGCCAACATGCTTGGGGACATCAACCAGCAGGGAGAGTTGGCATCAGAACGGATGCATAGGACCGAGGAGATCCTGGCGAGCTTGGTCAGCACCCAGCAGGCCATCGCTGCGAGCATGCAGGCCATGGCTGAGTCACATCAGGCCATGGCTGCAAGTGCTCAGGTGCTGGCCGAGCAAGCCACCCGCCAAAATGATCTCCTCCTCCACCATAATGAGCTTATGGTGGAGCTGGTTACCAGCAACAGGGTCCTAATGTCATCCGTTTCTGGTGCATTACCACCGGCAACACTCCCTGCTGGCAGGAGGGGTAGACCAGCCAACCCCTCAACATCATCTGCTCCACCTGCCCCAGCATCTGCCCGTGCCAGAAGAGCTGCTGCACAGGCCAAGGAGCCTCCCAAGGCCAAACGTGGTCGCAAATGAACTTGTGGCTGCATTAATCTCCACCGTTATGTGGTCCCAAATCTTCCATTGTGCTGTGTGTGTCAGCTTCTTGTGTCCAATCACGTGCTGAGGGTAACCAGATGAGCCCTTGCTTCATATGTCCTTTTTGGTGCCCCTGTTGCCCTCTTTTGCCTGCCATTACTGTCAGCTGTACTTGAAGTGATGGCCATGGTACTATCTTGTGAAGTCCCCGGTTGTGTTCCAAATGATTCTGCTGATGGTGCATATGAGCCAGCTGCAGGTTGGCCTGCTGCAGAAGGGCCAGGTGTAGGTTGCCCTGCTGTAGAATGGTCAGGTGCAGGTTGGCCTGCTGTCGAAGGGCCAGCAGCCTCCTCATTTCCCACTGGCTGCATGTGCAGTGGCACATAGGAGGTGCTGGAGTCCATCTGTGTGCAATTATATTTGTTTAGTATTCTTATTTATTTTTGTACATTCCTGCCATGTTGTTTTTGTTTGGTATTTTTTATTTTTTGGTCATTGCATCACAGTGGCATTGACTGTGACATGTATAGAAATAAATTTGTTTACTTTACCAAAAATGTGTGGTTTCATGAGTACATGTCGAATACACATGTGTATTGCTAGTATTAATATTCAGTCATGTCCATTGTTAGCAGTTTTAAAGTGTGTGACAAGTACAGCATATGTGGGGGATTAGTACGGTTTCCTTGAAGCAGCAATGGTTTCAATTAAAGCACTGACAAGCGTCCTATTAGTGAGTAATGAGTAAAGGAGTCGATTCTATTGGGTTCAGGTGTTAATGCTTGTAGTCATTAGGCGTACGTTCACCTACCGCATGAACGAGTGGTGTCCGCAAAGCAATAGTACACTTGTGGACACCGCACATTTCTTCCCTTTTTGATCGCGTGCATTCGGAGTGGTATCCGAATGTACGCCCCCCAACATAAGTGTACTCCCCCGTGTCCGCCCATGTTTCCGCCCCGTTTTGCCCACTTTAAAACTACGCCCATGTGTCATTCCGCATGACGCCCATAATACGCCCATATTTCCCGACTGATTGCGGGGAACAGTTTTGGACGGGATTTGGCCGAACAGGTACGGAGTCAAGGCGTGGCACATGCGCGTTGCGTTCTCCACGCATGCGCAGACGCCGTAAAGACGCGATCCGAAAGTATGCGGTAAAGTACGCGTCAATCAGAATAAGGGCCATGGTTTTGCCCATCTAAGAAGGATTTTGTCAGAAGGAATGAACCAAAATAAGGCCCTTAATGACCAGGTTCCGTTCCTACGACTCGGTCTTTAAACGAATTGGTCGTTAAACGAAAATGTACAAAAATACATAATACAAGTACAGTACATTTCTAAATAAAGGAAAATCATACTCCTCTACTCCTCCAATTCTCCGACATGTCACAGAGACACTGCTAAACATGCACAGCATGGGCCACTAAGGGCAGGGTCGTAAGTCCGGAGTCTGAGCAATTGCAGTGCGGTCGATAAAAGAAGGCCATAAGTCTGAGAGGTCAATAAACAGGTAGGTCGTTAAGTGAGGAATTTCTGTATTGCAGGTTGAATTTCCATCAGTAACTTCAGTGATTGTTGGGTTCATAGTGATGTGTTCTACAACCAATGTAAATAACAAACATCCATGTTGCCCATACGCCAAGTAATGTATGCATCAACCTGTCAGCGTTATGGTATTTGATCGGTTTGTGTGTGCATCAGGAGGTACCACAGACCCAGAAGCAAAGGGTGTTAAAAACGAACAGACTTTATTATGCTCTAACACATAGGAGAAAAACATAGAATTCACAAATATCGTCTTTGAGAAAAAAAATACAAAAAGTTTATGGAGAAATTGCAATACTGTCTTGAGAATGTTCCTTTGGATTAGCAAAAAGGATTTGAACAATTATGAAAAAGTCCAATATATATAAATAAAAGACTGGAAGACCATGGTTAGGATGGAGATGTGGAGGTGGAGCCAAAGAAGAGGAGAATTTGGGGTAGCCACGGCTGGTGATGCTGAAACTGGCAGAAAAAACTTCACACAAGCAAAATAACTGCAGAAGTCAGATGTCAGCTGAAGATCCTGTTCAGGTTTTCCAAGATGCAAGAGTGACAGGCTGAGTAGAGTGCCACCTGGTAGCTCTGAGATGTGAACAGCACAGAAGACTTTTTGTACTGACACCAAATAACTCAGACAAGCCCTATAAATATCCTGAGGTCAGCTGCTGTTGTTTCTCAGAGAAAGGAGGCAGAGCAGAGCTCAGGCTGGTCCAATGATACATTGGCCCATATCCAAAATGGCGACGCAGGCCTCACGGGAAACCAAACCACCCTGCTAACCTGGTGTCATCAGACATCTGCTGACGCTCTGCAATCCTCACCCGCCAGCCACCCCTGCTGTCCTACACCCAAAACAGAGAGACCACACCATGTACGGAATGGTGAGTAGTGGACCTGCCAAGCAAGGTGGCAGACACACCCATGACAAAACCGTATTATTGCAATATTTGTCTTGAAAATGCTGATAAAGACATCTGTGGAACCAGTTAAGCAGACATGCAGGTTGTTCGCCTTTAGATCTAGAAAATAACTATAAAGGTACATTTTGAGGTATTAAACCATCTCCTTGACCATTTACTTTCAACATTGGATTGGGATGGAGTTGGTGTACTTTTATGTCTTTAAAGTGACTTTGAGTGCTGCTGGGCAAAGTATTATATAAATAAACTGGTCATTAATTATTATTTTTATACTTTGGCAGAAATCTAAATGTAATTTGTGTAAATCATGACACGCCACTGGTCTAATGTAATAGCCTCTGATTTGGCAATCGTGCGGGATGCCAGCCCAGCTCATAGGTTTTTTAAAGGGGCAATCATTTCAAAATCATGGCCACCAAACTTTTGGGCGTGTTTGATGCAGCCGCCGAGTTTGGGGGGTTTTGATGCAGCTGCCGCCACCAAGTGCGAGAGGGGGGGGGTCTACTCCCAAATACCGCCCTCTAGTGCCCGGCGCCCCAGGGAAACGCCTAAAGCTGCCTAATGGTGCCGGCCCTGCATGGATGCAGTGAATGTGTAAGACTTACAGAGCTCAGGATCTCTGCACAGAGCTATCACTGACAATTTCACATTTAAAATTGTAAAGAATGTTCAAGTTTATTTAAATGCTGGTTGAAGTTCTTTTATTACTACTATCAGAACTGAGGAAAAATTCAAGTACTTTTATGAATTTAGAGAACAGCTCCAGCCTCTGTTACCTCTATCATAAGTGTTAAATATATGATAGTATGCAGATATTTAAGTCCCCACCATCCAGTACGTTATTAAACCATCTGCTTTTTTCTATTAAGCATTCTGTTCCTTGCCATCCCACATGTCCTTTCTACTTCAACAGGCAAAATTACCCAATCTAAATTTCATCTCAAGTGTTTGATGGTTTTCATGCTGTGCTCAAACTGTTCACACTTCCCTGAGAGAATAGAAACAGGGTTTAATATGAAACGACAGCATCAATATATGTACATTTTTACATACGCAAATTATGATTATGGAGATAGTAGAGATCTATATCAAACACTGGGGTAGGTCATTAAAACATCTACCACCTGCCCATGTACTTTCGCACAGCTATAACATATAAAGTTATGAGTATTATCTGTTATTTTGGATTTGATATCTTTCTACATACCAATCAATCAAATTGCCCTTGACTTTTCTTTCTAAAAACACATATTTTCTAAAAAAAAAAAAAAAAAAATGTACCTATTGCATTATTAAAATATTTGTAATACAACAATTTGGGTTGATGTACTGTATTTGTTATATGAATTCAGTTACTATGACTGTATACAGTATATAGTCATATAACAAGCAAGTGCCTCAATGAGAGATTGGCGTAAGACAAACTACAGGGTGCACATTTGTATCTGGAAAAAAACATTTTTTGTCTGCAGGGAAAATATGCCAAGTCTTTTTTATGTAACATTGAACCCTTGTAGCCTCATCATTACATTGAGTTTTAACGTTACAATAGTATGCATCTTCACAATATAAAATCTTCCCACACATTAAATTTACTGCCCTGCAGGGTAACATGGTTTTGCGAAGCTGCAAAAATTGTACTTCTTAATGTAAATGAGGCACAGATGTCTGTTCTCCTGTGGTCTTCGACGTCTTGTACCACCGCTAAAGAAATTAGGCTTATCATTTCTATGATCTAACCATTGCATGTTGCTATGTGGAACACTTGCTATTAAAAAGCTACAACTGTGGTCACTGGATGTAGAAGTCCCATGGTTAATAAAAATATATTTAAAACAGAATGATACATGTAGAGCTGGATTGTAACTTGTCTGTAGTTTCAGATTCTGTTTGGTGTCTGTTTTATTTTCCTAGTCCGTGTAACTGACATTTTTTTTCACTCTGCTTTGTAAGTATTCCATTTGCCTGTATAATGTTCTACCATGCTCCTGTATGTGTAACACATTTTGCTTGGCTTCCCTCCATTCCCTCCATTCTGCATGTCTAAGCACCTGAACAGGAAGATTTTTACCGTAGATGTGGTTCTTAGAGGCCAGATTGCTATGTAAGCTGTCTTGTCAGTCAGTAAGGTGAGGAAAATGACTGAGTACAATGTATACTTAGAAATTCCATACGTATTTTCTGTAAGAAAAGTGTTATGAATAGATGGCATACTGTAAATATCTGCACTTAAACATGCAAGAATAAATAATACACCAACGATTATGTTATACCAGTTTATTATACTACTTTCAGAAGGAAAGTGGTAAAAAATAAGTTTTTTTCCCAGCATTTGCACATATTTTTTGTCGCTACCAACTCGTCCCCACTTTTCATACAGAAATCCAAATTTCTGAGTCAAACATGGGGAAACAGGGAGTGAGAAGGTAGAAAAGGGGAGTAAAAGAGATGGGGCCAAATGTGAGAGTTTCAGAAAGTGAGAGATTTTGGGAGAGTTTTCCTATGTTTTTTAAAGCAGCAATCAGTTGCATGGCAAAATCAACCTGGGTTTGCAGTGTAATTGATTGCTGCTTTAAAAAAAAGGGGAAAACTCTCCCAAAATCTCTCACTTTCTGAAACTCTCACCTTATTACATTTGGCCCATGGTGTCATGGGGTGAAAGGGGGAAAGATAGAGTGGGAGGGTATAAGGGAGAAACAGGGAGTGAAATGGTGTCAGCAAGAGAAAGGGGGCAAGAGAGGAGAGAATGGGGGAGAGACAGGTAGTGACCGATGGGGTCATGGGGAGAAAAGGGAAGAGAGAGTTAGAGGGTGACACGGAGAAACAGGGAGTGAGAGGGTGTCATGGGGAAAAGGGGGAGAGATGGAATGAGAGGGTGTCAAGGAGAAACAGAGAGAGAGAGGTTGTCAGGGAGAGAAAGGGATTATATAGGGAGTGAGAGAGGGTGTCATGGGGAGAAAGGGGGAGAGATGGTGTGAGAGGAGGTGTCAGGGAGAGACAGGGAAATAGAGAATGAGAGAGGAGGAGAAGGGGGGAGAGATGGAGTGAGAGAGGGGGTGTCAGGGAGGTGTGAAGGGAGAGCAGCGATTTCAAAGGCATCAGTTTGTCCCTTGATCTGTCCCTTACTCTGCCCTTTAATTGTGCCAGTGGTGGTGCACTGTGGATGGCAGCACAATCACTGATGGGCGGAATGTTAAAAAAAAGGTACTTGTGTATTATAGCGGCGCCCCCGATGTTGGTCGTGCAATGTTTTTATCGCATCATATGCCATACAACCGATGGCATAAGATGCAATGCGACGCGATTTTACACGACTATTCGATTAAAAATTGTACAAGCACCCTAATGGGTGATTTTAAGCAACAATATAAATGCACCCCCACGCCACCCCCCACTATAAACGTGAACCCGAAGCATGGCGATAATTTTAAAATTATATGCCATTGTACAACATCGCGCGATATCGCATACCATCGTATGCCTTATGGTATACGATGCGATGGGCGCCGCTATAATACACAAGTACCAAAAAAAATTAAACAAGGGTGCAGGGGATTAACTGCTGGACCCCATAGCAGTCACATCATCTGCACCCTCTGTAGTCACACCACTGATCCCAAGGCTCCATCTTTCATGCTGATTGACAACTCCCATGTCCTATGAAGGCTATTGCATCTTCTCACATCTTTTAGTTAGCTTCAAATATTAACCCAGGTACATTTTAACTTGCAAGACAAAAATCGGTAATCAGTATAAGCAATTTTCAATGCCATTTAGGGAATAGAAAACCACTGCACATCAGGAACCTGATCAGAGTCACATGCAATGTCAATGTGCACTGAGTTGAGCAATATTTTGCTACTATGTGAAAAGTGCTGGGTTTTCCTGGATGGTGACTGGGAATTGGCTAAAATGCTTGGATGCATGGAGATGGTCTGTGGTATGGGCAGTGTTAAGGCATATTCTGGAAGTCTATGTGCACAGACACTAAGTGATTCACATTGAGAATCACACTAAGATGGAGAAACAACACCTGCTATATGACTAATACAAGTTTCAATGGTGCCATCTATGGTGGTATTAAGATGTACCAGATGGTATTACAGCATCTACAGATGCTCACAGTGGGTGTCACAGTCTTTGCACATTGACATGCACAAATGAGCATCAGAGATAGACTGTAGTTACTGAATAATTGGGCAGGCCATGTGGCCAATTAAGCAATTTGTGTTGCATTATTTTAGCCACACACCCTACTATACAGTATAATGGCAGTAAACTCAGGATTGCATAGCAGGAGGTGTGGCATTGTTAACGTGATCATGAAGCCACATCTAAAACCCCCATGTGCTGTCTTTTTATATCACATCAGGCCCTTCCCTGTTAACTATACCGGCCCATCCCCCCAAATATATTTTGTTGTTGTGCCGACCGAGCTGCCCCTCCCTATTTTGTTTTATATAGTGTGGCGAGCACAGCGAGCCACCGTGCCCGAAGCGTGGCGAGCGCGGGCGAGCCCCGCGAGGGGACACGGAAAACTAAGCAAATAGCTAACATATAAGTAACAAATAACTAACAAATAAGTACCGATTTTTTTTAAAGAATATTTTCTTTTCTTTTTTTTTTTTTTTACCAGTTGCTGTTATAGCACCGTTTTACTCAGGTACTGTAACAATGGAAGATGTCATTTTAATGTCACCTAGCATGATTGTTTTCAAAAGCATTTGTACTAACTCCATGTACATCATGAAATACACAGCAGGTGTCTTGAATCCGGAAGACAACAGTGGAGCCATTAAATTCAGTGAGGCTCTGGCAAGTGGCTGACCCACATTCTGCATTATACAATAACACATGCTGTAGATGGTTCAGGGTTCATATCAGCATGTGTGCTGTGAGTGGAAGTGTAGTCATATTGAGTTTCTTATTTTTATTTAAATATGTCAGGTGTTCTGATCAACTAGTTTGGTCTAGAAATGAAGCCTGGGAAAATTTGCATTACTGTATAGTATGTTAGTGTACAGTTACACTATCCTTCTTTAGTGAACAGCTAATGTATAATGTATTTTGGTAATGAAGTCCCAGAAGTTCCATTTTTAAATGCTTAATAATTAATTATTTATTTGATTTTATTTTAAGAATTTTCTAATATTTGCAAAACTGATCTGCTGGTAAGTCCAAAAAAGACCTGATTAATAGAATTTATAGGCATAATAATACATATTTAAATCAATAAATATGAAAATGTACATTTCACTACATGTCATAATATAAAGATCATCCTTTTAATTATATATAACCGTTTGAATGTTGTTATTATTATTGTTATAATAATAAAAGTAATAATAATAATAATAATAAGTGTATTATTACTATTATTATTATTATTATTATTATGTTATTAAAAAATCAATATTAAATTATTTAGTCATTTATTTTATTAGTAGGTGAAATATTATCAGGACAGTCTGATTAATTCCATTCATCGAGTCCTATATGATGAAATGCATCAGGACATGATCTGGTACACGTATCGCTTCAGATCATCCAAAGCTTTCCGCAACAACTTGGAGGTGTGTCACTATATCATGCATGTGTGTTTGCAGCTTCTATCATGTTCTTTCTGATTTTAATCTATGAAAACTGTTTTTACCAATGCCCCATACACACTAGATGATATAGTTATGAACGATATACTTAAAGAAATCTTAAAGAACTCCCAGCAAATGATATAGTAAATACATACTGAACGATATTGTTCAGTGACATCATCAAGTCCCCCACTGAGCATGCAGTCGTTGATGTAGACAATATCGAGCTGCATGTACAGATGATGGTGAGGGGTCATTAACAAACTTCAGGAGCATGTATTGTTGAATGTACACATTAAGTGATGATATAAATCATGGGTGACATTTAATAGTATGCAAAAATGTGATTTTTGCGATTTTTTTCGCCAAAAACGGCAGAAATCTCACTTTTTCCAAAATTCGCATATTTAATGAGATCAGAAAAACGGCAAAAACCGCAGATTTTGAAAGTGCGATTTTTAGTTGCGCCGGATGTTTTCCCATTGAAAATATACAATTCGCATATTTAATGAGATGCTAAATCGGGAAAATGTGTCTAAAATTCGCCACATATGTAGACTAGGTTCTGTCAGGCGAATTGGCCAGAACCCTGCACAGATCATTGCGATCTGTGCAGGGTTCTGTGTAAAAAAAATGTGCAAAAGTGTTTTTTTTTTTTTAAATGGTGTGGGGTCCCCGGTCCTGAGCATAACCAGCCCTGGGCTCATTGAACCAGACCTGGTTCCAAAAATACAGGGGACAAAAAATCTGGGGGTCCCCCTTATTTTGAAACCAGCACCGGGCTCCAACAGCCCTCTGTGTCATGCCACACCATGGGACACTTTTTATATAAGGTCCCCTGGCCGAAACATGAGCACCGTGGCTGGTCAGCTTTAGACAGGTTAGTGCTGGGACAGCACTACAGAGGCTGTTATCTGCGCCGTAAAAAGCCGGCTCTCCCCGCTGTCAGTGCGGGGTGAGCTGGCTCTGCAGCACAGACACCAGCGCTTGTGTCGGCAGCTTTAAAGGGTAAGTGGTGTGCAACGTCTTTCTGCAGCTGGAGGCTGTGGAACTGTGCCTGGGTGGCTGTCGGGCACTGCACTCCCGGTGGGTCCCTTGGCTACTGGAGGCTGAAGGGCCCCTTTAGTAGTTGCCTGTGACAACACATTAACAAGGGGCTTGTGCCTTAATTAGGGAAGGTACCTGTGAAAGCCTACCCCCTGCAGCTGTTTGTGGCCACATAAAAGCAGTATCCCATAGACGTAAGAGACTTATCCCCAGGTATTCCTTTGTCACAAGGCTTATCATTAAAAGATCTTCCAGCTAATAATAAACATACCTAGTGTGAGCCAAGAGAGGGTGACTGGGAAGGCTTCCAGTGATAAAGATGGCTGGTGGCCCTTGAGAAGAGCTACTTCCCATGCCCAAATGCATCAGATCCTCCTCCCATGGACCTTTGTGCCACAGCGCAGAGTTTGACACTGAAGTCAGCCAGCCTTCTGTTCTCTTCTTCACTCCACCACAAAGCAGCAAGTGCAGGGAAGGCCCGACAGCATGTACATATAAAAAGTAAGGCTTATTTTTAGGCATATACAGTGTTAATAGTATATCTGTATATGTGTGTTCTTATGCATGTTTTTTTTTGTTTTTTGTTTTCCACACACACCCTCCACCCAGCACCTGCTCCTTGTCTCCCATCCCACCCAGCAGTTGTGTCTCCGCCCCTCTTACCTGGCAGCTGTGTGTCAGCATCTGTCAGTGTTACAGTCTGTGGGCCTGATTCAGACCCTTTTGCTAGGCTGCGTATGTTTGTAGCCTACCGAACAGGTGAATGCCGCCCACCATGCGAATCCCCTCTTTAACTTGGGATGTTTTTTCCCCCCAAAGCCGGGTCATTAACACCCCCCCCTCCCTGGGCTGCCACCAGTGTTACCACCCCACCCCCTCCAAAAGCTGGGTCATTAGCGTTACCACCCCCCTCCCCCCTGGGCTGCTCCAGGATTTCTCCCAGGACGAATTTAGTTACGAATCCGCCCCTGTCACAGTGATTTTTCATTCTCCTCCTCCCTTTAAGCTACTGTAGTTTTGACACAGTTGATCATGCTCTCCTTTAAGCCATCACACTCTTGGGCTCCATGATTTTGTCTTCTTAGAGATGCCCTCCTACCTTGCTAAACCGTCTTCTCTTTCTCTATCTTCATCTTTAATAACCTCTGCCATTCTTTAACTGTGAGTGTCTCAATGCTGTACTTGGTCTCCTTCTCACTGTATTTGTATCTGTCTTGGTATAATCCTCTACTAATTCTATTCCTTTACCACCAAATTCATATTATCTCCCAACTTTGCTGCTTTTACCTCTGCAACACATCCAGGATCAAACCATTACACAAACTGTATTCTACAAAATAAGTTTATCATCCCATTAGCAATACATCCCATACTACTGCAACATCTTACTATCTTTACACCTCTTTAAAATACCATCTCTTTCTTTCTATCTCATTGCTCTGATGCAATATCTCCTCCACTCAAACTTCATCATTGGCATCCCTTAAAGATTTAAATTTATAGCAAATTCATCACAGTCAATTTTCAAACCACTCAGTTGCTCCTCCAGTGCATTTTTCTCACACTACTTTGACTATTTTTCTCTGCTACCTTGACTCCAAGACTTCTTCCAAGCTGTTTTCATTTTATTGAAACTCTTTTCCTAACTACTGTATATCAGACTCTTTACCCAACTACTGTATGTGTTTTCAAGTACCCTAAAAAGCACTTACTCATTAAAGTCTATCAGCCCTCCACTTCTGGCTAGCTCACACCCAGGGCTGGAGCTAGGTTTCTCTGCGCCCTAGGAAACATTTTAGCCTACCACCCCATCTTCCTTAAAAGTCTACTTATCTGATGCTCACACATTACTTTTTTAATATAGAAAGAATACTTCTTATTTGTTCCTGGCTACTGAGGCTGCAGTCAAAATCATAGATGGCTGATAAAATGCTGTCTAGACTACATTGCTGGTGCAAGTTTTATAGTCCAGATGTGGCGGGGGGAGGGTCAAATCCGTATTCAACATTGTATGGATTTTTTGGCTAGCCTAAACCTCCAGACATACTGTACTTTGCCTATTCAATCATGGTCATTTTCAAAAATTGTCGAAAACGCTTCCGTTTTAGTCAAAAACATGTGGATCGAGTTTTTTTTGCTGATCCACATGTTTTCCGACCGTGCAGATATTTCTGACAATCATAAATTCGGCACTTACATCGAATAGGTTGAAAGTGAATTCAATTGGAAATTGTCGGAAAATGCAGAAACAGTATTTCTGACTGTAGTAAATATTGGCAGGGATTAAATACCCTTTTAAATGTTAGGATAAAGTGGCACACGTGGGTCTTTAAAGACCCCCTTCTTTGTCTGTTCATGTACAGACGAGGGAGTGGATCAGTGGACATGCTGCCCCCATTACCCCTGCTGGGGCCTTGAGGGCCATGGGAATGTATAGGTGTGTGTACTAACTTTTTCCACTAGTGCTTAATCCTAATCCCTGTACCCACCACCTAAACCTGACACCTCCCCCAGCTCACAGAATAACCCTAACCCTTCTTAGTGCCCCTCTCCAAGTCCTTGACAGTGCATAAATCTAACACCCCCCTATCCCCACGCTTACCAGGACCTAGTCCTACTCTCCCCCACATGCTTACAGTAATCAGTCTCCTAGCTGTAGTTGGGATGCATCCCATGCACCATCAGTGAAATCCTCCATTGTCTGTAAATGAAGGACAATGGAGGACATCGCAAGCGTCATGCTGTGGTACCTGTTCCTCAGCTGCCAGCATTAGCAAGTGTGTGTGCACTTGCTGTTGCCAGCTCCCCCAGTAGGTCCTATCAGCAGTAGTATGAATGGGTACACATTTTGAGGGTGATTCAGATTGACTCAGTAGGCAGCAAAAATTGCTGCTTATCGAGCACTTAAACAACACCCATTAGACGATCGAACACCCGCCCCTCAGAATCCAGCGAATGTCCGCAGCAGCATGCGACTGGATGTGTTCGCTGACACATCCATTTGCATGCAGCCGTATGTGTTTGTGTATGTATGTATGTTCATTTGCATGAACATTGTAATAGAATCACATAACAGCAGAATACCCATATACAAACCCATAATGGTAATACAGTGTCTTACACAATATAAGTGCACAACCTACTTCCCCAGATACAATGCATACATCCCCAGTGATATAATTATACACCTTCCAGCTACCACACAGAGAGGGAAGGGGGCAGGTGTCGGACATGGACAGCCTGTATGGCTACAACAGATATGTCAGCAGCAGGTGTGTTGGGGGGAGGGGGGATTAGGTTAATGACTTTGAGGCCACCACTAGTGTTAAGTAAAATAATGACCGGTGCCATAGGAAGCTGCCTAATGGTCGCGCTGGCTCTGCTCACACCCTATGCCCATCCTAATCATCTCTTTCCTGAACACTTTTCAGTTATAATTCCTCTCAATAAACTGTAAGCTTATATGGTATGGCACTGTACCAATTGGATCTCAACCTCAGCTTGCCGCTGCTTTCTTCAGAGCACTCTCACTTAAGGGGAAAAGTATCAAACCTTTGAGTAAGAACGAAGAAAAGTTGCCTACAGTATACTGTAGTAACCAATCAGCTTCTTACACATTTTATGAACTGTTTTAAATAAATAAATGATTGGGTGCTACAGTATGGGCAACTTTTCATTTTATCTCTTAAGGGTTTGATATACTGTATATCCCAATTTGGGGGGCATTTAATCCGGGATTCCAGCTGTGGGATTGTCCCGACAGTAGGATTGCTGAAAGTGGCTGCGGATTGTCGAAAAACGGCCATGAATTCGATAATCCATTGCTGTTTCCAACATAACATATCCGACTTTAAAAAAGTCAGATCTGACACCCTTCACTGCGGTCATTAACGGCAGCATTGAATAGGTGAGTGCCAATTCTTCCCCTGTTGGAAATATTGGCACAGATTGAATACCCTCCTAAATCTTTAAATTATTTTTGGTTGCACTTTAGTCTGACTTCGGACGAATGTCTTCATTTGGCATTTAGTTTTCATTATTGTAAACTTATTACTTTCACAACAAAGGGATTACATACTTATAGAAACATCATATTTCAGTTTGTTCCTTTTTAAGTTTTGTAAGAAAAAATTAGTTTGACTTTTAGTGTGTGTGGACATAAAAATATCAAAAAGAGAAAAATGTTTGAGTATGAGCTGTTATTCAGTAAAATAAGATATGGTCAAGGGCCTGAATATTTTTGAAGGAGTCGTATATTTGTTTACACTGAAACAGATATCTTCTAAATTAATATTTTAGAACCACATACATACATTAATTTTGCTTCTCTGTTTTCTAATTTTTAACCTTGTCCTGTGAGGAACAAGATTTATATTTTGAATTACAGCCCTAGGAGAGTTACCTGTCATCTGTTTTTGTCCCAACTAGAACCTACCTGATTCCATACTGTGATTCAGCACAATAAAAATTATCAAAATAAGAGAATACAGCAAAGTGTCCACATTAAAATGCACTTTGCTTGATCACTTCCAGGAGATTTAGTAAATATATATCTAGTTCAGGCAATTACATATTTAACCCCTTCAGTGGTGGGTTTTTTAGGGAGCGCTCCCCACTGGGCATGTTTTTTGGGGGGAGTGCTCCCTAAAAAAACCTTTGTGTTTCCTTAGGCCGTGCAGTGCTGCTGAGCACTCCATCAGCTGCTGTGTGCGGCGTGATGTTAGCAAGGTTACACCACACACAGTCGGGGGAAGGAGGCAGGGCTGAGCAGCAGGAGCCAGGCAGCGGCTGAAGCTGAGCGCGGCGCTAATGTCAGTGCTCAGCTCAGTGGAGCTGCCCATCAAGAGGGAGCGCAAGCAGTGGCACTCCTGGATTTTTCCATGTTTGCCAGTCTGCACACCGGAGCACAGCCCGAAAAATTCTCGGGAGCACCAGGGAAGGGGTTAACACTGATGTAGTGGAAATAAAATATTTAGTCTAGGGGGTAAGATTACTAAGATGGGCGTTCTAGTTCACATGGGATGTTACTGTGGGCATTCAATAATATTATATATATTATCTTCTAGAAGGCGCTAAATACATACTACAGTAAGTAGATTCTGATTGGTTGCCCACAGTACTATTTTTCTGGAAAAATAGGGGGGGGGGGAGAGAGAGAGACAGAGAAAGAGATTGGATTTAGAAACAAACTCACTCACAGGGGACTAAAATAAAACGTATCTTATGGAAAGTACATTTTGGCCCAGAACAGGTTCAGGAAGGAATTTGAGGAACTAAGTTCCTGCTGGTTCCTGCTAAAAATTAGCACTGGTTGCCTAAACAAACATCTCATCTCAAATAGAACTCCTATCTTAGAAAAAAAAACTAAGTTTTCAATAGTCTATTTGCCTGTCTATCTATTTACAGTATCTCACACTTCCCTGCTATCCTGGAATGACGGAAGGCACCCGAAAACAATATGGCCCTCCCAGAAATGATGGAAAGTGTACCGGATCCTCCTCGGCCCACTTACAGACATATATAATTCTTGTTTCACAGTCCCTACATGCGACCAGGGTTCTCCCTCCAGCAGAAGGGGGAATAAAAGGGATGCGGTTAATTTCCCGGCGGTCGGAATCCCGACACTGGAATCCCGACCGCCGAAATCCCGAAACTTTCTCCCTCCGTGGGTGTCCACGACACCCATAGAGGGAGAATAAAATAGCGTGCCGAGCGTAGCGAGGCACCGGGCCCGCTGCGTGGCGAGCGCAGCGAGCCCGCAAGGGGGGGCGATCCATGTCCCCCCCTTGTCGGGATTTCGGCGGTCGGGATTCCAGTGTCGGGATCCCGACCGCCGGGAAATCATATCGGATCCGGAATAAAAGAGTAGATAAGTATTATCTATGTATCTATTATATATCTATGTATTTCTATCTATCTATCTATCTATCTATCTATCTATCTATCTATCTATCACATCTAGCTATCTGTTCTAATATTTTTTGTTTAATTTAAAGCTAACATTAGTCAATTTCATTGAGCTAAAGCTCGAAAGCTCTTGTAAATGTGCAAGATATACAGGGCCGGTGCTACCACTAGGCAGCTTTAGGCAGCTGCCTAGGGCGCCGGCCACTGGAGGGCGCCTCTTCAGCCCAACAATTACATCAAATATAATTGTGGCAGGTGCTGGGAATAGCTATCTCTATTTTCCCAGCACCATTCCAAACCGTCCCTGCTGCTGGCGTTGGCTGCCTAGCGCTGCTACCGCTGGTGGTGAGACACTGGTCCCAGAAGATGCCGCCCGCCCCTCACCATTGGCGTCAGTGGGGAACAGTGCCTCCGTGGCAGCAGCGCTAGGCAGTCAGTGGCTGCAGCAGGGACAAGGGATGGGTCTCCCCACCAGCTGAGCTGCAGAAGAAGGAACCCCGTGCAGCGGTGAGTGACACCAGCGAGGTGAGTGTCACCAGCGGCCACCGATAACCCCCGCCACCCCCGGGAAATGACGCCGGCGCAATCACAGGCACCCCACCTGTACAGCGGCAGGGGGCGGGTGAGCATAGCAGCATCCCCCCCCCCCCCGCGCGTCGCGGCCAATCACCAGCACCCCCCCTTCTGTACAGCGGCCGGGGGGTGGGTGAGCACCAGAGCGTCCCTCCCCCCCCCAGCCTGGGGCGCTCCGGTGCCTCGCACCGGCACTGAAGATATACATGATGCAGTGAGAGAGAAAGCTGTCCTTAATTCAAATTCAATCAAATTTACTGCATAGTAATTAGGGTTTGCAATTGACACAAGGGACCCATTGATTTAATGAAAAACTTAACCTTACTGTAAGTGTTTAATTAGTTGCTGTAAAGGATTCAAGGCTGCCCTTAATAGTGGACTTTAGAGAATCAGTTATTAATTTGAATTACATTCCTATGGTATCAATAGATGGGGTTACTGAAGGAGATTGTGTACTGATGAAGAAAATGTGTTTTTGTTTGTGTTTTTTTTTTTTACTTCCTAGTGATTTCAGGGAGAACAATGTTTTATTCATTAATAACCCAGGTTTTGTGGCTTGCATATTAATACACATTCACCGTTCATATGTGAAGGTGCATATGTTTTCACAAATGAATCTTAATAGTTCTAGATAGAGCCTGAAGCCTAGGCAAGCACTTGTTTTGCATCTGCTTGACGTAAGTAAAATGCCATTATTAAACATCTGTGTTAATGAGGGCATATCTTTAAATCCAGTTCAGATATATGCTGTAACTGAATTTGTTTTGGAGATTCATTTTAAAGGAACTTCCCACATGTTTCAATATTTATAAATAATAAGGGGCCTTATTCTGGTCGATGCGTAATTTTCCGAATTCTTTCGGATGGTGTTTTTTTGCCGTCTGCGCATGCGTGGGCAACGCTATGCGCATGTGCCACGCACGGTCTCCGTACTCGTTCTCACTAATACCGTACAGAAAAGTGCACCGCATTCACTCGGGAAATATGGGCGTAATATGGGCGTCATTCGGAAGTACACAGGGGCGTAGTTTCAAAGTGGGCTAAACTGGGCGTAAACATGGGCGTACACGAGGGAGTGCACTAATTCTGGTAGGCGTGCATTCGGACTGAACACTGACTGCAAACGAACCAAAGGGCAGAAAATATGCGGTCTCCATAAGCAAGTATTGCTTTGCGGAACACCACTTGGTCATGCGCTAGGCATTCGGAACGCCCAATTAGTATGCCCGCACCTGAACCAATGTCAGCTGAACACAATACAATCCACTCCTCTACTCATTTCTTATTAATTACACTCTTGTCATTGCTTCAATTGGAACCATTGCAGCTTAAATGGACCATTACAAAACACACAAATCTATGCTGAAAGCACGGAAGCATTTTTTACACACATTTACACTGCAAGCAATGGACAGAACTTGCTTTTACTAATATAAATATCCATGTCACTTTTACATTCACCAATAACAGCACACATTTGGGGATCAAATGAAAAATTTATTAGTTAGGGAAAACATAAGATTTTATTTATTTATTATGCCTAATTGCATAAGTGTGTCATGTGACTGATTTATGAGTTCAGATAATAGTCGTGAGTTTTGCATTAATACACCGCATCGGTGCGTACGGGCAGGTTCCGTTCTGACGCTGTAAGACCGTGCAGACGCTGTAAGACCGTGCCGAATATGTGTGTGTCCACCGCACACGCAAGGTTTGGATGTCGTCCGTAAACATGCCCTTTTCCTAAAGTGTGAGTCCGTCCGAATGCGGAGGACCGGTGGGCGTTTCTTCGTACAATGTCCGTACAGCATGGCGTGCGGTCCGCTCCGAAATAATTCGGAAATTTACGCACCTACCAGAATAACCTCCAAGGTGACCAACAGTCCTCCTTTATGGAGGACAATCCTTCTTTTGTAAAGTCTGTCCTCCCTCGAAAAGTGTCCTCCTTTATTGCCCTTAATAACATTGCTGTGGTCAGAGAGGTCTGATCGCGTAAGAAGCCGCTGCCATGTTGCTGCTGTTCCTTTCTCGGACTCAAACAGTAGCTTCTGCACATGCGCAGATGCACTGTACGCTGCCATAATATCATAGCTACGTGGGAGCAGCTGCATCTCAGCCATCAGTCTTGAAAAAGTCCCTGCAATTAGGGACGAAATGCGTTGATGCATCCTTCTATTTCTTCCCCCTCACCACCCGCACTGAGAAGCACATCTTGCACCCTTGCAGCTGAGTTATCCGGCGCACCAGAGATCACAGCCCACTGCTGAACTGTAATGGCCAATCAGACACAGCACTCTCAGTGGCACACAGGCACGTCAGCCTTCCTCACAGGCACAGCAGCCTGTCAACTCACAGCCGCGATGACAGCAGAGAGGTTACGGGACTCTCGTCCCATCCATCTGCAGACTCCACTCTCTCCCAACTGATGCTCCTGCTGTTAGCGGTAAGAGTGCTGAGATCCCCACCAGCTTGCAAATCATTACAGCTGTGCTGCCATTATAGAAACTCCAGGACCCATCGGCTATCCATTTGCGGGCTCCACTGCTTTCCCATTGACAGTGGTCAGAGCACAGAGTTCCCAAACAGACCCATAAGTCAGCGCTGCAGCTGACCTTACAGCAAAACTACAGAGCTCCCCTGTGCCCAGTGCCATGAGTGATTTTACATTGAAAAGGAATTACCCCTTGCTCCCATTCTATGAGATCTGTAACCGGGACGCCAGCCTCACAATTATACAATAGCTTTGGAACTTTTCAGGTCTATTACTGAAGAATTTTGATCCATCAAGGACACTATTGTTTCCAATCCAGCCATTTTACTCTCATTTCAGCCTTACCAAGTCTTTTGCTATTTATTTTGCTATTTATTATATTATATTTCCTTTTCTTGCATTTCAGTTATCATTATCATTTAATTTATACATGCTGTTATTTTATTGTATATCTTATAAATTTTGAATGATTTAATAAAGGTAATTTTAGCCATGCATGGTTTCCATTCATATTGTGAAAACAAGCAAATCTCCACACCTTCACTATCACCATTTTTATTATCGTAATCAGTACTTTATTATTAGTACATTATTATACAACTACATTTTTTCATTATTTTATATTATATATTTTTTTCTTTTTCAATTCATTGGCTCCTCTCCCAGACACTGTGATCTAGTCTTTTCTGTTTTCTCTTTTTCACCTATCGGTGGGGAGCAGGGAAGGCCACATTAATTATTAATTATTCTATATTTATCACGTAACTTACTACTATACTATCCAGGAGAAGATAGTGTCCGTGTGACATACTGTACTTATACCTTAACTTAAGGTAGCTTAACCTAAAATAAATCACACCGACACAAAATAAACCACACAGATGTTAAATAATTACACAGTCAACCAAGTGCTATATTTCAAAAGGTCAACAAACATTTATTGATTGGTGACCATGTTTAAACTAAACTTAAACTAAATTTAGAGGATGGAAGATATAAAGTATCTACCAACGCCAGCCCAGTCAACTTGATCTTATCCCAAAAATCCAGGAGGGGCTCACCACAGCCTCCTACCTGCATAACCAGCATTTTGCACGACTCACTACCCTTTAACCAGGCAGAGCAATGGCTGCTTCTGCACAGGAACGCTCCTTGTCCACCTGCATGGGAAGGACACACCTGCCGTCTTACCAAAAGGGGGTGCCCCACACCCCGCTTTTGCCATGCTTTGGCCACTGGCTGATAGCAACTTCCCACCAATCTGGCTGTAAAAAGCCAACCATAAACGATCCCAAAACATGCATGAGTGTAACATTCTAGAAAAAATCCAGGCAGGAGGGGTTTCCGAAAGGCAAGAGGAAGAGGAAACCACCTGACCAGCAATATATACCCCCTTGAAGGTAAACTCCCCTTAGACTTCTCATAGGCTGCTACCTTATAACCAGACTACCACAGTACAACCCACCTGAAACTGAAACTAGCCCTTAACTTGCTTCTAACAAATTGTTCAAAAAAGATATGGATCTTACTATGTGGCATCGCGCTTATCCAGCCCTCAGCCAGTTTTACTACTGTAGATGCTATGTAATGCAAATCACTGCTCCCAAGTAGGGGAGGCAGAATTGTTCATTATCCATAAAATACTGTAGAATGAAAAAGTAATAAAATCCAAGGTACTTGTTTACTTTCACGGCTCCCATCGCATGCCAAATGTAGTGGCATGCGATAGGATGCGATTTTTGCAGTTTTAAGCATTTTTGAAAAATTGCATGCGATTGCATCGCATGCAATTTTTTTAACAGAAATACATCCAAGTGCATTGAAATTAGTATCAAACATGTTCAATGGCCCCCAAATGTCATTTTTGAGGCTGTACCACCCCCACTATCAACGCGAACCCGAAGCTTTGCGAGCGCAGCGAGCCCGCGAGGGGCGGCGGTACGCGTCCTACGACCTTTCCATACCCATACCATACTGCTTGTTGGACAATAGTGGTCAACCCAACTGTTGACCTAGACACTGTTGACCTAATGACCACATATCCTTTGGACCATGCCCTCTCAAAATGATCTTAATTATTTGGGGATGTCTGAGTGCATATTTCCCTGCCCATGTCTTAAATTGGCTTAAAAAAATCTCCCCATACAGTAAATTTCCTATCTGCCCAGGACATTCTCATGGCTGGTAAATTATGTATGCTGGCTAGTTGCACCCTAAAGCACCTGACAAAGTATTGGATGTGACTGGATTTGGTACTTGTGTACAATCACGGCTCCCACGATGTCCATCGCATAGTAAAAAATCGCATGCAATCGCATTGCATGTGATCGCATGCGATTTTTTAACAGAAATGCATCCAAATGCATTGAAATTAATCAAACATGTTCAATGGCCCCCAAATGTAATTTTTAAGGCTGTACCACCCCCACTATCAACGCGAACCCGAAGCGTGGCGAGCAACGGCGGTACGCGTCCTACGACCTTTTCATACCCCCACTATCCTCGTCGGCGTGGAGTTGAGAATAGAAAGTGTGGCGAGCGCCGCGAGCCACCGAGCCCGAAGCATGGCGAGCGCAGCGAGCCCTGCAAGGGGACACGGATACCTTCACAGGTATACGCGTCCCCTCGCGGGCTTCACAGGTGTTCGCGTCCCCGCGCAGGGCTCGCCACGCTTCGGGCTCGGTGGCTCGCTGCGCTCGCCACACTTTCTATTCTCAACTCCACGCTGATGTGGATAGTGGGGGTATGAAAAGGTCGTAGGACGCGTACCGCCGTTGCTCGCCACGCTTCGGGTTCGCGTTGATAGTGGGGGTGGTACAGCCTCAAAAATGACATTTGGGGGCCATTGAACATGTTTGATTAATTTCAATGCATTTGGATGCATTTCTGTTAAAAAATCGCATGCGATCACATGCAATGCGATTGCATGCAATTTTTTACTATGTGATGGACATCGTGGGAGCCGTGATTGTACACAAGTACCAAATCCAGTCACATCCAATACTTTGTCAGGTGCTTTAGGGTGCAACTAGCCAGCATACATTATTTACCAGCCATGAGAATGTCCTGGGCAGATAGGAAATTTACTGTATGGGGAGATTTTTTTAAGCCAATTTAAGACATGGGCAGGGGAATATGCACTCAGACATCCCCAAATAATTAAGATCATTTTGAGAGGGCATGGTCCAAAGGATATGTGGTCATTAGGTCAACAGTGTCTAGGTCAACAGTTGGGTTGACCACTATTGTCCAACAAGCAGTAGGTAAGACACATGGAAAAGGTTGACATGCATTGGGTCAACATGGTCAAAAAGGTAACACAAGCAAAAGTTCAACATGAAAAATGTCGAAATTAGTTTTGTGTTCTGGACTTGAACCGTAGGAATATTAGAGACCTAACTGATGAGGTTAATAAAGTATTGTAATAATGGGATTTCAAAGTGCACTGGCATTTTACACTGTGAAATATATAGCACTATTTTATTCTATCATCTTAATATATGTACAGTTAGCAAATAATTACTAAATGTCCACAATTTTGAGTGATTTTGTAAACAAAGACATATTTGTGATTTTAATGGTTGTAAGGTAAAATGTATCACATCACCACTTCCCTACACAAGCTCTTGTCGCAATTTTCAATAGTCATTGAACACAGATGAAATTATACTAAGAGAAAAGAATTATAAAACCATTAACTTGACTAATTACTTCTAATTATCAAACCAAGGCAGAAATGTTGGACAAAGTCCCAAACTGGAACAAATGGACCTTTGGCTGCCCTGGCTGCGGTCTGGCCTTCAGTAAATTGTAAATTGCAATTTCAGTCATCAGAAACAATAACAGTTATTATCTGTAAAATATGACATTCTACTAACACTTTAAAACATCACCAATTAAGATACACAAGGAAAAATCCTCCAGCACACTGATGTAAGGCTACTGTGCCACATCTTCATAAAATGATGGAGTCTCATATAATTTGCAAATACATTTTTAGTCTACAATTTGTAGCATTATTAACAGAGCTTCTAAACGAGGGGTAGCCAACTCCAGTCCTCGAGAGCTACCAACAGTTAATGTTTTCCATGTCTCATCACAGAATTACATGTGAAGTGTTTAGTTCCACCTGTGGATCTTTTAAAATGTATTGGACAGTAATGAGTGCACCTGTGCTGGAAAATGTGAACCGTTGGTAGCTCTTGAGGACTGGAGTTGACTACCCCTTTTCTAAACTGATACTGATGTTTATTTGCTTACCTTTTGAATGCTGCTGAGTTTGGAAATGCACATACATAGTAGTTAATAGAAGAATATTTTCGAACAGAGGGATTGCACTGACCAGAACATTTTCAAATCAGTGAAGCTACGTATCTCAGTCAGGGCCGGCGCCACCACTAGGCATCTTTAGGCATTTGCCTAGGGTGCCGACCACTGGAGGGCGGTACTGAGCTGCAGAGGAGAGCATGAAGAAAGCTGCAGCAGCTGCCAAGTAGGGTACCAACCCATCCCAGCAGCAAGCAGGTGAGTCAGTGAGCCATACACCCCCCTGCCTGGATCCACGTTAAACCCGCTGCCACCCCATGCTGGTCGTTAGCGGCAATCTAGCGCCAGCACCCACCCCCTCTGGAACCCGCTCGTGGATTATTATCGGCGGGTGAGGATCGCCCCTCCTCCCAGCTAGTCTGCAGCAATCCCCGTGTTGGACAGCAGAGAGGCAATCTGCAGGTAGTGCCCGCACCCACCCCCCGGGAGTGCGGTAATCCGCGCGTACTGCCCGCTGCATTACTTCCCCCCACATGAGCAAGGCGATCGGTGCCCGCACCCCTCCCCTGTGGAAAGGGTCAGAACGGGTGTGCAGAGGGGGTTCAGAAGGAGGGGAGTGGAAGGGGGCAGGTGGGGGGTCACCTGGGGCGCTGACAGGGCTTGCACCGGCCCTGATCTCAGTTGTACTTGTTCACCTAGGGGTTTATTCATTGGCCCTTAATTTCTACAAAAATAGGTCAAAATGTAAACCTACTTTTGTAGAAATAAAGTATTGGGCCATTCATTACATAAATACTGTAGATATCACAATATATTATGGATAAAGGTAAATCATGAATATCTCTTGTTTACCTTTCAGTCCTGATCTTGCCTGCTGTCCCCATACAACAGTAAAAGTTAATTAAACTCAAAAAATAAATTTTTGAAGCTTGACAGCAGGAACCTCTACCTCTTTAGAAAACACTGGTTCCCGACCCCCCACTCCTTACTATAGAAAATAGTAACAGGTTGCAAAAAGACTGCCTTTCAGATCCCTCTGCCACTGTTCGGAACCCTCAACTTGATTGTTTGTGCTCATTTCTGAACCTCACTTCACTCTTGCTACAAATTGGATACTATAGTAATACTGCCAATTAATTAACTGCTAATTAATGCTTAATACTGTACATCCACCCCTTTCTTTTGAATTACAGTAACTTCTACCCCCTGGTTATTAGGTTAAATTGTAAAACAAAAAAGGGCAGAATTGAAAAAGTGCCCAATAACACACATTTCCAAAACAGTAAATCCTAATAAATAAATAAATAATTTAATTAGTAACTATAGTTTAGGCATTTGTACAACAATTCATAAACATACTCCTGTTTTTATGGAAAAGTCATGGTGCTTCCTGCGCTTCTGGAACAAAATGGATACATACCAGTTGGATTTGTGCGACAGTATTAGTTATAGCTTTATAGAATAATTATGTTGTGGACTAAATTCTATTAAAAATAGAGCAGGAGCAGCAGGAAAACTGATGTGATCAGAGTTGGGCTGATTAGCAGCACCTGTGCTTTCCTGATATAAGTGTTTCCAGGGCAGAGGGTCAGTGACCAGGTGATAAGCTATGGTAAGGACCACTGGACCATACTGGACCAAACTGAGGAGTTTGTACTATGCTGTGACATCTGTATGTTGTTACCATCCTTGCCTATGCTGTTTACCTGGTATGCTGTTTACCTGCTACAAAATAAATACCAAGACCACATCTTATCCAGTGTATATGATACCTTGTCATAATATTTAAATAAATTCTTTTTATTTCTATAAAATGCAATATCTCACAGACTTTGGGTTTATTAGATATTAAATAAATACGCAATAATTAGCTCTATACTAATACCGGTATACAACATTCAACGCTAAACAATTAAACAATTGACAAATACATATAACATCATATAGGTTTGTATGTGTGTAATATTAGTGGTGTAGTATATACGTTTGAGGCATTTTAATCCTTATACCTCAAAGACGTCCTGTACAGGGAGGGCACCTTCTGGTGCTATGCTCACCATTTTTACACTAATACATTTACCATCATTTTCCATGAATGCATAAGTAAGTGATAAGCAGAAACTACGTGATGCTAGGCAGTTTTAGTCTGGTACTATTAGGAAAAGCAGGTTGCTTAAGCTAACATTTTTTATGTGGACATCATGCAGTGAGTTCAGATTCTACATAAGAAACAATGTAGAGATCTATTTGCACTGAGCAGTAAATAGCTGATTTCTGGTAATGGCTATGAGAAGAGAGACATCTGTCGGTTACAACTCGCAGAGTGAGAAATACATTTGTGCTATGAAACAATCACTGATCGCGCCTAGAACTGCTTATAGCACTACTAATAGTGGAATCAATCCAATGTCACTGTAGTGACATTTTTATACTAATGTATTCAAATACACTATTTGAAATAACCAATTTCTATTGCACTATTCTAGTGCAATAGAAACTCTGTGTGAATATACTGTGTATTCAATAGTATGTTGATATTCCAAAGAGATTAACCATTACTATACAAATGTGCTATTACAGGTTTACTAGAAATAAATGTCTGAAAAATTACATTTTAAAAAACAATAGCTTTGCCAAATGATGACTAGAATGCGTGGTTCTGATTTATAAACTGCACCATAATATGTTATTTGCTAAAACTCAACAACATAGGGCAGTATTCAATCCCGGGTCATGACTGTTGGGCCGGCCCGACAGTCGTGACCTGGTTCCGTTCTCCGCCAACTCGGCTGCATCGTAGCAGGTGGGATTCAATGTCTCACTTGCTGAGTGCAGAAAAGGTCCGACAATACTGTACATGGCCGATCCCGGCAAAACGAGCCCAAATGCTTTTAAAGCAGTCGAGAAAGACAGCATTGAATAGGTGCCTGCCGTTATTTCCCCATCAGAAATAGTGGTGGGGGATTGAATATCCTCCTAAATATAGGGTGTATTTAGGCATATCTTCCTAATTACACTCCCCACTGTAAAGCATTATAATTAATACTCTTTTTCTCATGTTACATAACCTAGCCACATGCCATGTACAGTACAATCCATCAGACTAGGAAACACCCCCCCCCCCCGATACCCCAGTGCAGAGAAATGCATAAAGGTTATTGATATCAACCCTAATTCCATTGGGAGTAAGTGAACAAACTCATTACCCCCAGGAGCAAATCAGCCAGTATGGACCTAGCCGCTCAGCTCACTGCTGTACCCACAGACATTTGATTGGGAGGAAGCTAGCCAACAGCACAAACTCCAGTACCTGTTTGACACTGGCGAGTCTATCTGCCACTACACAAGCTTAAAGTTTAACAGAACCGTCCGGTAAACTGTAGTTGCGTGCACCCCTGCAGCGGTGCCATCTGCCGACTGCAACTACTTGGGACTTATATTCAAGGTGTTTCGTGTCAGGGACCTGTTGGCTGTCCCATCTTTACACAACAGGTGACCCCCTGAGCTGGTCCAAACGGGAGCACGGCCCCCAGATTTGTACCAACATCGATGCGAGGATCGTCAACTCCATGCTGTGTCCAGGGTGGTCCCTGTGGCCGGTCTGAGGATAAGTTCCTTCCCCGCACCTACCGATATTACATGGTGCTGGAGTTTTATGAGGGAGATCCACACATTAACTTGGGATCACATCGCACGGCACATCTCACGTGTGTACACACCATTATGATCAGATCGCCTTGCATCGCACGGCATGCATGCAATGGCATACAATTTTGACTATGTAGTGCAGATCTGCACTATATAGTCAAGGCAGCCAAGACTTTCTGCTGTGTGATATGGGAGCATGCATCGGGATCGCAAGGGTTAAAACACTTGTGATCTGCATGCAATCTGCCTGCGATACCGATGCGATACTGACTATATAGTCAGAATCACAAGGTGATTGTACCTGTGTGCACACACCATAAAATAAATCTACCTGGTGGGTATGAGGACAATCTGACAATTGGATAATCTCCTCACACTATAATGGTGTGTACACACGGTACAATCACCTTGTGATTCTGACTATAGAGTCAGAATCGCATCGTTATAGCACGCAGATTGCATGCAGATCACAAGTGTTTTAACCCTTGCGATCCCAATGCGCGCTCCCGTATCGCACGGCAGAAAGTCTTGGCTGCCTTGACTATATAGTGCAGATCTGTACTATATAGTCAAAATTGTATGCCATTGCATGCATGCCATGCCATGCGATCCGATCTGATGGCATCGGGGATCGCATCGCTCGGCACATCTCACCCTGTGTACACACCATAAGAGTAAACTGCTCCCCGATATTTACTTCTAACCATAAGTGCTGGCCAGCCGGTTATTCAAGGGGCTAATTAATATAAGAGGAAAAACGGCTGCTTATATACAGTAATAGTACCATTATTTACATCCTACCCCAGGCGGAAGTTAGTGGTTGATTTAATTTGCATTTTATGTAATTGTTTTAATTCTATTTTTGCATTTTTCTACTATGATTTTATCTGTTTAGTTAAAAATTACCATCTAAATAAACCTAACATTACTACTAAATGATTGCCCTCTCTCTGAGAGATATTCTCTTATATTTCACTTCTCTATATGCAAAAACTAGTAATATCCCAGATTACAGTTGGGAGCTGCAATTATTGGAATATAAAATAATTGGTCATTTTTTTGTCTTAAATGTGTTTTTTCTTTTGCGCCTGATATTTTTCTTTATTATTGTTCCTGTACACCCTATATTGCAGTGTAAAATCATGCAGTCAGTATTTTCCCTGCACAGAAACAAAAAAACTCACCCAAATCTAATTCTCTCTGCACATATTACATCTGCCCCCCCTGCAGTGCACATGGTTTTGTCCATCTAAGAAGGATTTTGTCAGAAAGAATGAACTAGAATAAACCCCTATATGATGGATTGGTAGTTCTTTGGCATCCTTTCCATTGCATCAGATTGCTGCTCAATAAGTATATGCTTATAAGCAATAGATTCTTCTGGATGGTTATATGCATTTATTTACAATGGCCTTCACTGAAACATTATATTAGTTAACCCTGCATACTGTACATTTAAGTAAGATAAAAAGTCTTCTAAATATTTAAGAAACAATTCAATAATGAGCAGTGGTACCTTGTTCTGCCTACAAAACATGGGCCCTTATTCTGATGTGTGCGGCCGGAGCCGCATACGTTGCTCCGGCCGCACAAACCAATCCCCGCCTACAAGACGGATCGCCACGGCCGTCCGTACGCGGACGGCTGGCGATCCGCATGAAAATGGTGGGGCGTACGCCTCCACCATGGTGGGAGCTGCCCCCTGCATTCGATGGCCGACGACCATCGAAGGCAGGGCCGCACGCTCCACCCGCTCACGCAAGCTTAGACCACACGGACAATCGTCCGTGTGAAAGCTTGTATTTGGGCGGAGAGCTGACATCCGGCGATGTCAGCTTTCCGCCCCCATCACTGGCGTCATAGCCTCATTACCATGCATACGCCCCGCGTTTGCATGGGAACGCCCATGAAACGCTGGGCGTATACATAGGTAAATGAGGCTATCAAGCCCCTCACGCCCCTATACGCCCCCTTTGCGGCGTATAATTTTTGTGTGCGGCGATTTCGCCTGCACATGCGCAGAGTGAGCTCTGCGCATGTGCAGAGTGAAAACATCGGCGGTACGGCTGCACGCGGGCCGTACCGCACAGATTAGAATAAGGGCCATGGAGAGAGACTGAGATTTTTTTTTTTAACCCTGGATGCTACTTGGACTTAAGAGGATACAATCTTCGCCAGATGGGATGTTGAGTATGACTTTTATTCACAGGTTCCGATGTGGATTCTCTAGGACAAAATAGGAGGCCCATGTTGGACCCTATAGGTCAGTATGTATGAATGTATGTAGTATGTTTTTAAGTGTTATTTTTACAGGTGTGAGTGTGTGTATGTTCTTGGGGTATTGGTTCTGTATTAGGACTACAAGTCCCATTAATACCCTGCATGCGAGGACTTGTGGTTCTCCAAGTCCCTGCATGTGGGGTAGCTTGCAGGGTCCTGTAGTTCTACTACAAAACCCAAAATTTAATTTTAACCATTATACCCTTTTGACATCATCACCCCAAAACCCACAGTCATGGGGTGGCAGAGACAGCCACAGGCTTCAACCCAGGCCAGGGATCACCTGGAGAGGGGACCCCTAATGTAAAAAGTGTCCCCTGGCTGTGGCATGACACTGCTGGCTGTTTGAGCCCAATGCAGTTTTTTTTCCGAAATACATGGGACCCCCTACTCCTTTTTTCTCCATATTTTCAGAACCAGGACCAGTAAAGAGTCTGGTGCTGGTTATGGAGATATGGGAAACCCCATTTGATTTTTTCCCACCTGTATTTCTGCAACCTGGACCGGCTTAATGAGCCTGTGTGGGTTATGCTTGTGTGGGGGACCCCAAACCATTTTTAAAAATTATTTATTTTTCTACTTTTTACACAGAGAAGCCTGCATGGATATGACTGATCTGTGCAGGCTTCCATTTTCCATTTGTTTTTACTTCTGAATTCGTAGCCAAATTTAGCAGTACGAATGATAGCAAATTTCACAACCACCATAGAACTCATGGCCATATACGGCCGAGTTCTATCATACAGCTAAATTTGACTGAGTTACAGTTCTTTAATATGGCAAACCAGCCGAATTTCAGCTATTATTAAATTATCCCCGCAGTATATTACATTGAATGAGTAGGAATTAGTGCTTTCGTACCCATTTGATCAGGATACAGTGCAAATCTCGGCGGTCGGGAACCCGGCGTTCAAAATTCCGACGCCGGAATCCCGACCGCTGAAATCCCGACACGTTCTCCCTCTGGGGGTGTCCACGACACCCCCGGAGGGAGAATAAATTAGTGTGCTCTTGTGGTTTGCTCTTGTGGTTTGCAACCACAAGAGGTGGTCCTCCTTTAGTGTAGAATACCTGCCTGAGCAGGATCTGGCCAAAAGAGCTTCAAAACTCATGATAGTGTCATGTGTCCAGCACAGGAACAGGCTGATGTGTATAACTATTGATTTGCCTATACAGTAAATATATGTTCTGTTTAGGTTTTTTATGAATGATTTATCAATAAAGGTCGATAGATGTATGTAAATCAATGCAAACAGGCTTATAGACACAAATATAGGAATATGCAATATTTATGTCAGATTTTACTTCACAGTTTATCTACACTACTGATAATCTACAAGTTTTTCATACTGTATAAACTCTGTTTTATCTTGTATGTTTGCATTTCTTTCTCTTAAATATTTTTTTAAAATATTTGCAATGAAAATGAAATTCTAATTAAAAAAAAATTCAAATAGTTAAAGTGTATATTTGAATATGTATTGCAGAAAAATCTATTGAATTATCTCCTGGAGGACCAGTTCCATGTACTGTACATTGAGAAATGTAGTGGTTCTTTTTTTTAGTACAAATATTTCCCTCAGTACAGTATTTTTTAGATCTACTGTACTTACTATACCAGAATCAAAGCTTCAATATTACTCAAGAGAACAATATGATTCATATGCAATATGCATACTTCAAAAGGTAGTGAGTACAGAAAAAATAACCAGCAAATTCAAGAAACAAGCTATTCATTTGATCACCGATTGAATAGAAGCTCCTCTTGTTTAGGCAAGGTATATATGTCTCACAGGGAAAGAAATCTTGGATGTTGTATTCACATAAACCTCCTTTACAACCCAGTAAAATTGTCTTTGCTTGTAGTAAATGTGGTTGTGCTTCCCTGACACAATGTGAGAAAAGGAAAAATGTGCTGATGGGCACTCTCCGAGGTCAGAAGAGGTATAAAAATAGTGAAAAAAGAAATAAATGAGTACCATACCAGGCTTACTGATGTAAAGAATTTGAGATTTATGAAGAGGAAGGAATTTTACAGTTTCTTTCCTTTTACCCTGTTTTTCAAAGTGACATCCAGCAGAAAACCTAAAGACAAAATCCTAAAGAACTACCAAACACAAGCTTTCATTAAGGTCAAACTAATATTAAAAAATTATGTTTTTCTGTTATATGAATTTATCCTTCATTTCCATTTTTTACATCATCTTTTTTTTTTTTTTTTTAACTGTTTTTTATTATTTTTCAAAGAGTACAGACAGAAGATGTCAAGCCATAATGTACAACAAGGAATAATCAATTGTTTAAAATCATTCATGACATAAAGCAATTATTATCATGTGACTAGAGGTCCAAAAGAGGAAAGACTTGATCAGAGGTGTATGGAACATCTGAGACATAAAATCCAGTACTTTAGTAGTAGTTTTTTAAAGATCGCAAACAATATAGTAAATAATGGAAACAGCTGTTTAAGTTGAACGGAACTTGGCCAGTCAGAAAAATTAATACACAGACAAGCTTTAGGCTGAGTGGTCAAGGAAGTCTGAAAGTTAATGTTGATATACAAGAATAACTTATTCCAAAAACTTCTAATTTTATAACAGTAACAAAAAGTAATAGAAGGTGGCTTCCGCACCCCACATTTTGGGCATCACCCCTCATCACCAGGCATGAAGTGGACTCGGATGTTAGGAGGGAGATATGCTCTGTGAATGGTCCTGAAGTGGACTTCTTGTAGATATGCCGAGTGCAAAAATCTCACAGTGGATTCATAATGAGACATTAAGTCACTAACAGAGGTCAGGGAAGATATATTGTGGTGCCAACTGTCAACTAGTTTGGTTAAATGAGGTTTGGAGGGGAGATTGATTAGTAGGCAATATACAGTTGTGTTCATAAGTTTACAGAATTTGTGATTTTCTGGCCATTTGTCAGAGAATATGAATGATAACTCACAAACTTTTCTTTCAATCGTGGTTAGTGGTTGGGTGAAGCCATTTATTGTCAAGCAACTGTGTTTACTCTTTTTAAATCATAATGACAAAAGAAACTATCCAAATGACTCTAATCAAAAGTTTACATACACTGGAGATTTTGGCGACATACAGATGTAGCCCTCTTCATCATTGCAGGGGTTGGCGATTCTATCACCAGCCCCGGCCAGCCCACAAAAAAAGGGTCAAATTGAGACTACCCCACCCCCACCTGTGCTGACACACTTGCAGGCCAACTTGTGTCATCAATTAAGTCATTTATTAGCACAACCACATTAGTCATTCCATTATTTTATTTTCTTTACTTACTCTTACTTAACTCACACACAGGTAGTCACATAGCAACATCCAGACCATCCCCGATCCCCAGGAGAGTGCACGGTCCACCCTCCCTATACAAACTTACCAACCAGGGTCCTTTGGACAGACCCAGGACCAGCAGCACCTAACCGCCACCCCCCGCCACACACACACACACACCCAGGTAGAGCGCGATACAGCATATATTTTTCCATACTCTATCTTCTACCTTAATAGTTCACAACTTGGGGTACTCGTACCCCCGGGAAATAAACTACAGATGAGTTGGGGTACTTTAAAATAATATTGGTAATGACAGAAGAAGTGGAAGAAGTCTCCAGATAGCAGAAGAAGTCTCCCAGTGCCATGGAGATTAACCACATTGTGTCACTTCTTGTTCCGCCTGCAGCCTCATCAGCATCTCCCTGTGATTTTGCCTGGCCAGAAATCCATTGGGAGGTACCTATGCTGCTCTCAGACATCAGCGTTCATCGCCCCCGTGTTGACATGGGTGTAGGAAGCAGAGGCATTATGATTACAGGTATTAATGGGAACCACAGAGACAGTACACAGCCAGTGGCCAGAGACTGGGGGACCCAATTCTTGACCACACACTACTCCTCCACTAATCCTTAATATAAGGACACCCATAAGGATATACATACCGCTCTTTTCCACTACACTCGTTTGTACAGATGGACCCATGCTTATCTTTGCTCCTGATGCACCGGAGTGTCCTGCTTGCCAAGAATGGGACGCGCGTGCATGTTAGTTGCTCGCGTGCTCCATTCATAGCAATAATAGTAATTTTTGTACAGTCAATTATAGATTATAGATAATACTCTCTATCACTAGTTCATTTCTATGCTGTTGTGATCTAGATGCATTTATTAAACTATACATGTTCTTTATAAATAGACTCATTCTGAAGAAAATAAAAAAATAATTTTGTCATTTTAGCCATAACATTTATAAAATAATTTCTTAGTGGTGCAAAGAATTTTTATCTATCTTATCACTGTTAAAGATTAGCCTGGAACCAAAAATGTAAGTTCACAGTTCCCAGTCAACCATGCTGACCTTGCTGTTGGAAGAGGTAGGCAAATACTGAATGGGTATGTCACAGGTGCACAAGGGACTTAATGAAATATCTCTCTTAACCCCTTCCTGACAGAGCCAGTTTTTGCGTTCCTGACAGAGCCCTTTTTTTCAAATCTGACATGTCTCACTTAAGTGGGGATAACTTTTTTTTGCTTTTACTTATCCCAGTGATTTTGAGATTGTTTTTTCGTGACACATTGTACTTCAAATTAGTGGTAAATTTGGGTCGATACAGTCTGTGTTTTTTTGTGAAAAATACCAAAATATCGTGAAAAAATGGAAAATTTAGCGATTTGCAAAATGTTAAATTTTCTGCTTGTGAGACAAATAATCTTACCACTCAAAATAGTGAATAACTAACATAGACCATATGTCTACTTTATGTTGACATCATTATTTCAACTTCCTTTTAATTTTTTGGGACACTAGGAGGCTTCAAATATGAATAGCAAATTCTCAAATTTTCAAGAAAATTTCAAACACTGATTTTTTTAGGGACCAGTTCAGTTCTGATGTGACTTTGAGGGACTTGTATGTGAGACACCCCCATAAATGATGCCATTTCAAAAACTGCACCCCTCACAGTATTCAAAACAGCATTTTGGAAGTTTGTTAACCCTTTAGGTGTTTCACAGGAATTAAAACAAAGTGTAGGTGAAATTTCAAAATTTCTTTTTTTTTGCAGATTTGCAATTTTAATACATTTTTCTAAGGAACACAGTACATTTTACTAGAGAAATGTGACTGAAAATTGATTCCCCCAATTCTTTTGTTTTCATAAATATCCTATATGTGGCCCTAGTGTGCACGGTGACCAAACCACAGGCTTCATAATAGAAGGAGCACCTACTTGATTTTGGAGCCTCCTTTTTATGAGATTATTTTTTAGGCACCATGTAGGTTTCTAGGCACCATAAGATGCTAAAAGTTAGGAACCCCCCCACAAGTGACCCCATTTTGCAAACTACACCCCTCAGGGAATTCATCTAGGGGTATAGTGTACATTTCAAACCCCCAGGGGTTTCACCAATTGTGGTACAACTGGGCAGTGAAAATGAAAAATTATTTTTTTTACACAAAAATACAGTTCTGGCTCCAAATTTGTCATTTTCAGAAGGTATGAAGGAGACAAAGCACCCCAAAATATGTGCCCCAATTTCTCCCGAGTACGGCAATGCCTCACATGTGACCAAAAAATACCAGTTGGGTGCATGGCAGGACTCAGAAGGGAAGGAGTGATTTTTGGATTTTGCAGCTCAGATTCTGGTGGAATTTTGGTGGGTGCTATGTCGCATTAGCAAGACCCCCAAAGCACCAATACAGTGGAACCCCCCCACAAGTCACCCCATTTTGAAAACTACACCCCTCAGGGAATTCATCTAGGGGTATAGTGTACATTTCAAACCCCCAGGGGTTTCACCAATTTTGATACAAGTGGGCAGTGAAAATGAAAAATTACATTTTTTTACACAAAAATGCAGTTCTGGCTCAAAATTTTTCATTTTCAGAAGGTATGAAGGAGAAAAAGCACCCCAAAATCTGTGCCCCAATTTCTCCCGAGTACGGCAATGCCTCACATGTGACCAAAAAATACCAGTTGGGTGCATGGCAGGACTCAGAAGGGAAGGAGTGATTTTTGGATTTTGCAGCACAGATTCTGGTGGAATGAATGGTGGGTGCTATGTTGCACCAATACAGTGGAACCCCCCCACAAGTCACCCCATTTTGCAAAGTACACCCCTCAGGGAATTCATCTAGGGGTATAGTGTACATTTCAAACCCCCAGGGGTTTCACCAATTTTGATACAAGTGGGCAGTGAAAATGAAAAATTACATTTTTTTACACAAAAATGCAGTTCTGGCTCAAAATTTTTCATTTTCAGAAGGTATGAAGGAGAAAAAGCACCCCAAAATATGTGCCCCAATTTCTCCCGAGTACGGAAATGCCTCACATGTGACCAAAAAATACCAGTTGGGTGCATGGCAGGACTCAGAACGGAAGGAGTGATTTTTGGATTTTGCGGCTCAGATTCTGGTGGAATTTTGGTGGGTGCTATGTCGCATTAGCAAGACCCCCCAAGCACCAATACAGTGGAACCCCCCCACAAGTCACCCCATTTTGAAAACTACACCCCTCAGGGAATTCATCTAGGGGTATAGTGTACATTTCAAACCCCCAGGGGTTTCACAAATTTTGATACAAGTGGGCAGTGAAAATGAAAAATTACATTTTTTACACAAAAATGCAGTTCTGGCTCGAAATTTTTCATTTTCAGAAGGTATGAAGGAGAAAAAGCACCCCAAAATCTGTGCCCCAATTTCTCCCGAGTACGGCAATGCCTCACATGTGACCAAAAAATACCAGTTGGGTGCATGGCAGGACTCAGAACGGAAGGAGTGATTTTTGGATTTTGCAGCTCAGATTCTGGTGGAATTTTGGTGGGTGCTATGTCGCATTAGCAAGACCCCCCAAGCACCAATACAGTGGAACCCCCCCACAAGTCACCCCATTTTGAAAACTACACCCCTCAGGGAATTCATCTAGGGGTATAGTGTACATTTCAAACCCCCAGGGGTTTCACCAATTTTGATACAAGTGGGCAGTGAAAATGAAAAATTACATTTTTTTACACAAAAATGCAGTTCTGGCTCAAAATTTTTCATTTTCAGAAGGTATGAAGGAGAAAAAGCACCCCAAAATCTGTGCCCCAATTTCTCCCGAGTACGGAAATGCCTCACATGTGACCAAAAAATACCAGTTGGGTGCATGGCAGGACTCAGAAGGGAAGGAGTGATTTTTGGATTTTGCAGCACAGATTTTGGTGGAATGAATGGTGGGTGCTATGTTGCACCAATACAGTGGAACCCCCCCACAAGTCACCCCATTTTGCAAAGTACACCCCTCAGGGAATTCATCTAGGGGTATAGTGTACATTTCAAACCCCCAGGGGTTTCACCAATTTTGATACAAGTGGGCAGTGAAAATGAAAAATTACATTTTTTTACACAAAAATGCAGTTCTGGCTCAAAATTTTTCATTTTCAGAAGGTATGAAGGAGACAAAGCACCCCAAAATCTGTGCCCCAATTTCTCCCGAGTACGGCAATGCCTCACATGTGACCAAAAAATACCATTTGGGTGCATGGCAGGACTCAGAAGGGAAGGAGTGATTTTTGGATTTTGCAGCTCAGATTCTGGTGGAATGTTGGTGGGTGCTATGTGGCATTAGCAAGACCCCCCAAGCACCAATACAGTGGAACCCCCCCACAAGTCACCCCATTTTGCAAACTACACCCCTCAGGGAATTCATCTAGGGGTATAGTGTACATTTCAAACCCCCAGGGGTTTCACCAATTTTGATACAAGTGGGCAGTGAACATGAAAAATTACATTTTTTACACAAAAATGCAGTTCTGGCTCAAAATTTTTCATTTTCAGAAGGTATGAAGGAGAAAAAGCACCCCAAAATCTGTGCCCCAATTTCTCCCGAGTACGGCAATGCCTCACATGTGACCAAAAAATACCAGTTGGGTGCATGGCAGGACTCAAAAGGGAAGGAGTGATTTTTGGATTTTGCAGCTCAGATTCTGGTGGAATTTTGGTGGGTGCTATGTCGCATTAGCAAGACCCCCCAAGCACCAATACAGTGGAACCCCCCCACAAGTCACCCCATTTTGAAAACTACACCCCTCAGGGAATTCATCTAGGGGTATAGTGTACATTTCAAACCCCCAGGGGTTTCACCAATTTTGATACAAGTGGGCAGTGAACATGAAAAATTACATTTTTTACACAAAAATGCAGTTCTGGCTCAAAATTTTTCATTTTCAGAAGGTATGAAGGAGAAAAAGCACCCCAAAATCTGTGCCCCAATTTCTCCCGAGTACGGCAATGCCTCACATGTGACCAAAAAATACCAGTTGGGTGCATGGCAGGACTCAGAAGGGAAGGAGTGATTTTTGGATTTTGCAGCACAGATTCTGGTGGAATGAATGGTGGGTGCTATGTTGCACCAATACAGTGGAACCCCCCCACAAGTCACCCCATTTTGCAAACTACACCCCTCAGGGAATTCATCTAGGGGTATAGTGTACATTTCAAACCCCCAGGGGTTTCACCAATTTTGATACAAGTGGGCAGTGAAAATGAAAAATTACATTTTTTTACACAAAAATGCAGTTCTGGCTCAAAATTTTTCATTTTCAGAAGGAATGAAGGAGACAAAGCACCCCAAAATCTGTGCCCCAATTTCTCCCGAGTACGGCAATGCCTCATGTGTGACCAAAAAGTGGCAGGACTCAGAAGGGAAGGAGTGATATTTGGATTTTGCAGCACAAATTCTGGTGGAATGATGGTGGGTGCTATGTCGCATTAGCAAGACCCCCAAAGCACCAATACAGTGGAACCCCCCCACAAGTGACCCCATTTTGCAAACTACACCCCTCAGGGAATTCATCTAGGGGTATAGTGTACATTTCAAACCCCCAGGGGTTTCACCAATTTTGATAAAACTGGGCAGTGAACATGAAAAATTACATTTTTTTACACAAAAATGCAGTTCTGGCTCAAAATTTTTCATTTTCACAAGGAATGAAGGAGACAAAGCACCCCAAAATCTGTGCCCCAATTTCTCCCGAGTACGGCAATGCCTCACATGTGACCAAAAAATACCAGTTGGGTGCATGGCAGGACTCAGAAGGGAAGGAGTGATTTTTGGATTTTGCGGCTCAGATTCTGGTGGAATGAATGGTGGGTGCTATGTGGCATTAGCAAGACCCCCGAAGCACGGTGAAATTATGAACCTAATATTCCATAGATGTGTGGTATATTTTAAAACACTCCTTTATACATAGGCCGGGTTTGTCGGGGCAAGTGTCACACTGGAAAATAGTTTGCTTTCTTATTCCCTTTTTATAGCAAACTTTGCACCTTTTTTGTGTCCTGCCCTTTTTTCCAGTGGAGGGGATTTCATCAGGAAAATGCTGCCCTGGTACAATACGGGGGCCAGTACTAGAAGTACTGGGGCCCTCTGCCTGCTGGTTCCCAAATATTAGGCCCTTTATGACTTCCTCTTGAAAGTGCATAAATGTCCCCCTCTGGCCGGTAGAACGGAATAGCACGTAAGCGTTATACAGTGCCATCTGGATGATATACACGGCCACCTTCTTGTACCAGATTTTTGTTTTCCGCAGGGCACTGTACGGCTTCAGTACCTGATCTGAAAGATCCACTCCGCCCATGTACCTATTGTAATCCAGGATACAATTAGGTTTGGAGGTGTGGGTACTGGTACCTCGTACAGGGACGGAGGTGGTACTGTCTCCGTGAATTGTTGTCAGTATAAGGACATCCCTCTTGTCCTTATATTTGACCAACAACATATTTTCGTTGCATATTCCCCTGCTTTCACCCCTTCTCATTACTTGGGCAATGTGCGTTTTTGGGAGGCCTCTTTGGTTCTTGCGCACAGTACCGCAAGCTGCTGTACCTCTTGAACCAAGGGCCTTAAACAGGGGGATGCTAGTGTAAAAGTTATCCACATAGAGGTGATAACCTTTATCCAGGAAGGGGTGCACTAAATCCCAGACAATTTTCCCACTAACACCTACGAGGGAGGGGGGGCATTCTGGCGGTTGAATTCTTGAATCCTTCCCTTCATAAACCCTAAACCTGTGGGTGTACCCTGAGGTGCTTTCACACAGTTTATACATTTTTATGCCATACCTTGCCCTCTTACTGGGAAGGTACTGGCGGAATTTAACCCTTCCTTTAAAATGTATAAGGGACTCGTCGATACAAATAAATTTTTCAGGGATGTACACCTCTTCAAATTTGGCACTGAAATGATCAATGACCGGCCTGACTTTGAATAGCCGGTCAAAGGTGGGATCATCTCTGGGTGGGCACTGTGCATTATCGGTGTAATGTATAAATTTAAGAATTGTCTCAAATCGAGTCCGGGGCATGGCCATACGGTAAAATGGAGTACTGTACAGAACATCTGTACTCCAATATTGCCTAATTTCTGGCTTTTTTACTATGCCCATATGAAACACCAGACCCCAAAACGTCATCATCTCTACTGCATCTACAGGGGTCCACCTAGCAAATGATGACGTGGGGTTTTGAGCAATAAACTGCTGGGCATATAAATTAGTTTGGTCCACCATTAAATTTATAAAATCATCAGAGAAAAATAATTTGAAAAAGTCAATTTCTCTGAGACCTGTGGAATCAAATTGGATTCCTGGCATGGCCAAAAACTCAGGAACCTGGGGCTCAAAATTGTCTGGTGGTGGGGTCCATACTAGATCAATTATTGGGGGGGGAATCTCAGCTGATCTACGGGGGCGTCTTTGAGGGGGTCCCTCATCACCAGAGGAGGAAGAGGAGCTTAAGACGAATCCTTCAAATTCCCCGCTTGCATCACTGCCTGTGTCAGAGTCAGAGGCAAGCATGGCATATGCCTCCTCCACTGAATACATTCTCCTGGATGACTGGGAGGACATTTGGGAGGACATTTGGGAGGACATTTGGGAGGACATTTGGGATGCCATTTTTATTTTTGTGTTACTGGTAGTGAAATGTTTCAACACGTGTATAGTGTAGGGGGGGGGTACAAACTTTATTTCAATCCGGGGGGTATGTAGTGTGTATGTGGTGCAGAAAAAAAAAAATACTTTATACCAATAAAAAAAAAAAAAATGAAGGGGTTAAAAATAAAAAATTGAAGGGGTTAAAAAAAAAAAAAAAAGGTCCTGCGCCAAAAATTGAGCACAGATGTTGGTCAGTAACGTCTGTCACTGAACAGCGCTCAAAGGCAACAGGAATCTGATCAAAAAAAAAAAAAAAAATTGATCAACCCTGTGCCGAAAAAGCTGATCAGTGATGTACGTCACTGATCGGCGCACAGTGGCCACAGGACACCCACAAAATCAGTGTGTGTAAAAAAAAAATTAAAAAAAGACCCCACAGCACTCACAAAAAAAAAAAAAGGTGATCAGTGATGCGACACTGATTACCAGTGAGGGACAGCAGGTGCACAACCTTTGGTGCAACTGACAGTGCAACTGGCAGCAACTGACAGGTATATATATAAAAAAAAAAACCTCTGCGCCCCCAAAAAGTTGCTGATCAGCACAGATATACTGATCAGCACAAAAGGGGGGGTAGCAGACACAAAATATACACTCTCTATCACTCTCTGTCACTATCTCTCTCTATCTCTCTATCTCTCACTATCTCTCACTATCTATCACTCTAGGACACTGCAGCAGCAGCACTGACAGTTATATGTATAAAAAAAAACTGCACCCCCAAAAAGGGGGGGTAGCAGACACAAAATATACACTCTCTATCACTCTCTGTCACTATCTCTCTCTATCTCTCTATCTCTCACTATCTATCACTATCTATCACTCTATGACACTGCAGCAGCAGCACTGACAGTTATATATATAAAATAAAACCCCTGCACCCCCAAAAAGGGGGGGTAGCAGACACAAATCTCTCTATCTCTCTACCTCTCACTATCTATCACTATCTATCACTATCTATCACTGTATGACACTGCAGCAGCAGCACTGACAGTTATATATATATAGAAAACCCCTGCACCCCCAAAAAGGGGGGGTAGCAGACACAAAATATAGCTCTCTCTGTCACTATCTCTCTATCTCTCTCTATCTCTCTCTATCTCTCTCTCTATCTCTCTATCACACTGCAGCAGCAGCAGGAAGTCTCAGGAAGTCAGATCCAGGAAGCGTCCAGCACGCTACAAGCAGTGATAAGGTGATCAGGTAAGGTATTTGCAAGGATCAGGTAAGTATTAGCAAGGATCAGGTCGGTATTCACGGCAGGCAGGCACGGTGACCGTTCTGCACGCTATTCCAGACCGGAATGGCGTCTGCAGCGCAGTCACCGTCAGTTTAAATGTCGCGCCTTGGCTGTGATTGGTCCGTGGGTCCCACGGACCAATCACAGCCTTGGGGGCAGGTGGGGTGAGGGTGGGGTGAGGTGTCATCGTCACCGATGACCCCCTCATGCCCCCTGACGCCCGGCGGTGATTGACACCTGTGTTACCGAGCGTCCGATTCGCTGGTAACACAGGAAAACGCTGTGAATGGCTGTTCACACTGAACAGCCAATCACAGCGATCGCCGACGGGGGGGCGACATCGCAGCCCCCCCTGGGCATGCAGGGACATGTCTGCTGTCAGGGACAGCAGACATCGTCCCTCTGTCACTGCGTCTCGAGACGCAGTGACAGTTTAAACTCATGACGTACATTTATGCCATGTGTCGGGAAGTACCTCCCGGCCATGACGTAAATGTACGTCAAATGTCGGGAAGGGGTTAAAGGCATTTTTGCAAAGCTATAAATTTTATGTCCCCGTAGAATTTCCTGCAAACAATTGCTGTTCTATAGATTTGTATTTTGTTTTATGGTCTACCAATACCGCCTGTAGACAGGATAAATAGGTGAGAAAATAAAAAGTATCATTTTACAAATTCCAAGACACATAAAATGCATTTAAATCCTTTGAGTGTTTACAGAATTGAACAAACATAATGCATTGTCTGTAAAAGTGTGTTGCTAATAAAGTAAAAAAAAAACTGAAATGGTTGTAATTTTTTTAAATTGCAAAACCTATTTCACTCTGATTTTACACTGCTTATGTACCTGCACCCTTTTTTTTTCAGAAATTTGTGGAGCACAATTTTTTTTTTCTGCAAGACCATGAGCATAATTCAAGGATGCAGACAACCCAAAGGTTTAGCTGCATATCTGATGGTGTCAGATATGCACATTCCACAGGTTCGGCAGCTTGTCACTCAGGCGGTTTACTGGTTGGCCCAGGGGTGGAATTAGGCAGCTTCCCAGAAAATAGTAGCTTGTCAGCCTCATTTTGTGGGAATGCTGGAGCCAGTGGCTTTATCCTTGGAAGCAGCTTCACTGGCTTCCGCTGTGGATATTGCAGGTCATGTTAAGTAACCAGAAGGTTCTGATTCTGCATCTTTGGATACAGCAGCAGCTCAGGAAGTCATAAAGTACTTACAGTATTTACAGAGCCTCAGCATATTATCACATACATTATTATCACACAGTAGCTGCATCCAAAGAAGAAGATGCTGTGTGAATACTGTACAATGCATCCTTAACTCATGCTCCATGTCCAGGACTGTGGTAATCAGAGTCATTTCTTCTAACCTTCCAGGTGTGATTATACACTTGCAAATACTGTACCTTTTTTTACAATTCTGCTGTCTGACAGGACACAAATACATATCAAAATCACTGCACTGTACAAAATACAATATATATTTTAATAAGATGTATCAATTCTTACTTTGTTTAATTACTGTGTTGCCCCTTTAGCAACTGTGAGCATACAATAAGGATGTGACTACATATCAAAGGTGTACAAATGCATAAAATGGAGATATAGGCTGTATGCAATCACCATGTCAACAATAACAATGACGACAGTCATTGTTGACAGATACAATGTCACATTTTTTAAATATCATCATGAAACATGTCATCTACAGAATACATACATGTTCACAATGTCAACATGTGCACATTGCTGACATTATAGTTAGGCTACAGGTGGGGAGGGTTGGGTTTAGGCTGGAGGTAGGGAGGCTTGGGGTTAGGTTTCAGGAGAGGAGGAATGAGGTTAGGTTTCAAGGGGGGGGGTGTTAGGTTTAAGTTGTAAGGTGTATGGGTTTAGGAATAGTGGTAGCATACCACTACAGATGAGTCTGTCGGAACTCTATTGACTGCAGGACCACACAGAGCTGATGATTAAAGCTGCTGCACTACTGTCAATGTTTTGGTAACATTCTATTCATGTTGACATGGTCAGCGATTACATGGTATTCATGTTATATGCCCCATGTCCACATTATGACTATGTCAACACAGTCATGTCAACATCTCAAAATGATGACTGTTGACAAAAAAAACAACCCAATACAGACAATATACCTAGAAAAAAAAAACATATGTTCTTGATCAAATGTGGTAATTATGTTAATTAAGTTAAAGCATTTGATAAGAGTAGTTTATTCTACCACAGATTCTGTATTAAACAGTACATTGTACCTGAGTATCACTGTGACATTAAACACTTACACTAGAAGCTTAAACCACACTTTTGATGGAAACAAGGCTACACTCATGCTGTATAATGTATATATATATATATATATATATATATATATATATATATATATATATATATATATATATATATATATATATATAAATGCTACACTTAAAAGAAAAATAAATCTATAAGGAGCTTTAACATACTTTGAAAATTAAATTGACCAGTATGTGGAACAATTGGGAAATGTGCAAATTAAATAGATGATGGTTATTATTATTATTATCATTATTATTATTCATAACTATAATTGAAGGTGTATACAAAGCTTGTTTACAAATCAGTCTCATTTGACATAGAAAGTTGGATGCATTTCCAGATGAAGGACTTCATCCCCATCACCAGGAGGAGAAACAAAACTAAACCCCAAAAATAATTGTAGACAAAATAAATTTTAGAAATGCATCTCACATATAAATAAACATTTAGCTAACATGATGATATCAAAATGTATGGTAAATTATGATCTTACTTTGTGCTGTCATCAATGCTGTTTGATTTTCTCCAATATATCGACTGCCAATGAAAATATAATTTTTATAAAGTTTCTTCATGTGAAAATGTATCAAACATTTCCTGTGGTTTTCACCCTATAATTTAAAAAGAAAATATTGTCTTTCAATTATTTTAAATAATGTGATACAGTACCCTTATGTAATAGTACTGTACAAAGTCAAATACAAACTTTTCTAAAAATGTCCATTGCCTTTACAAAGGGCCTCAATCAGACCCACTCGCCGGGCTGGGAATTTGCAGCCTGGGCAATTGTCAAAGGGCCACGGATTTCAAATGTTCCGCAGTGTGCAAGCGCGAGCCATCTTTGAAATCACAGCTAGTGATAGCTGTTTGCAAGTTGATGGAAAGGCAGAATGCAGATGGCTGGCATTTTCTGGGAGTGTCTCGGAAAACGCAGGCATTGCCCGGCCATTGGGAGGGAGGGCCACTGATGTCTCCCCACAGCCTTCACAGCACTGAGTAAGTCTTGGCTTTTAGAGAGAGAAAATCATTCAAAGGTGAGTGGTTGCAAATGGTTTTCTCCCTATGTGCATGGCTGTGAACGTATTTGCAGCCATGTACATGGGTGGGATTTCGCAGGCGCATCTTCACAAACGCTGGCAGCCCAGCGATCAGGTCTGAATTGTGTCCAATGTCCTTTATATTACAAAGCCATGTCCTGATGTAATTAAAATGAATCCTTTACCTACTATACACTAAGGCTAATGATACCAGAACATACACAGTTTACAGAAGTCCCATGACTGCCACAACATTTTGTCTGCATTTACAGTATATCTATATCAACTTCAAATAAAACTGCACTATGATTTCTCACATGGGATTGTTTGCTTAAGTTTTAGCTGTAAATGTTGCAAAAATTAAAAAATTATTGCAACACTATTATATTGAAAATTATTGATTGATGAATGGTGTACGCACATATGGAGAGGAATGGCTCTCCAAGCAGGAACATTTGCATAAAGTATAATAGTTTTTGATCTGTATATACTGTGACAAGGATCACATACACAGGGATTCAAATGAAGACTTTGATCTTTATTTTATAAAGCAGGTCAAAGCATACCAGAGGAATTCCATAGGCTAGCGTAGTTACAGGCAGCAGTATACAGGTAATCACAGCATAAATAGACTTTTGCAAATGATCCAATGGTTCCAACCATAGCCCACACCCCAACCTATTGTTTGGGCAGCTAAACCACCATCAAGAGCATTTGCACTTTGCCATGGAAACACTTATATCAGGAAATCACAGGTGCTGCTGATTACACACCTGGCTTCTACTGCTCCAACACCTGGTCTGGATCAGCCACATTACTCTCATGTGGAGATATGCTGTCTATGCCACAAATCCCTTTATCAAACTGTGTAAAAACACAGCATTATAAAGGATCAAATATAAATTAGAATTTTTTATATTTACGTGAAAATTAATTCTAGTGTATCAACATTTTCTCACTTGAAGTGCTGTTTCCACTTGTCCAAATATTAATTTTGTTTAGTCACCCAGCTATTACATTTTCTAGTCAGGAATCCCCTCCACTGAAAGCCATTTTATTATACAATATATACACTGTAAATAATTATTGGTAGAGAAGAGAAAATCTACTAGTTTCAGACAATAAATTGTTAACATACTATGAAAAAGACAAATTAATTTAGAAACTTTAATTTCTCATTCAATCAAAAAAGATAATTTTTCAGATGTTTAATATAAATATGTTGATGTTATTTTAACATCTTTAAACATTTAGAACTTATAGCAAGCAATCCCACATGAGCAATCATCCTGAAATGTTAACTGAAAATTGATGAAAGACACAAAATCTTTTAAAATAAATTGTTTTGATCATCTCTAATAACATAGTGGAAAAAATAGTTTTCATCTAAATTATCATAGGTGGTTAGATTTAAAATAAATAAAAAAAGGACCTACATAAAACAGTACAGTTCCTTTATAATTCTTAAATCATAGCATCTTTAGTTGTTTTTCTGATTAACTTTGCATTAGTTAGAAATATTGTGTTGCTAAACTGCAAATTTATTAATACAGCATAAAAAACGATTCCCAAACTAAACTTTTTTCCACAACAGTCAAAAAAGATTTAGGAGGTTGTTCAGACTTGATCACTGGGACGCCTTGCGATCAGGTAATTGTCGTGAAATCCTGCCCTTCGTAAGCAGCATATTGCTGTGCAAGGCTTAACATTTTTTGGCCAATTGGCGATTTGCAGAAAATCCATTTGCAAGTGTTCACCATCAAATGATTTTTCCAGTGTGTAGTCTGTGCATAGCTCAGGACTTAATTGGTGGGCGGTATAGAAACAGGCTAATTGGGGCCGTAGCTGATGTCACACGACATCAAACCTCTGGGCATGCCAGTTTTTTCTAACACTCCTAGAAAACAGCTAGTTACAACTCCCATATGCCATCTTCATCAGATTCAGAATCAGCTTTATTTGGCTTGCGTACAGTATACTAAGAATTAGATTTGGATTGCAGGAAGGTAACAAGTAAACAATGACAATACACTTGGTCGTTGCAACAGCCAGGTAGGTACCTTGGGAGGGTGATGGACAAGACAGGGGAGACACAGAGAACATATTTAGGCTGAGCGGCACAGTTCCTAGCCATCCATCAGCAGTGCCATCTTAATCATTGCTACTCACAGGGCAGCAGTAGAGGGGCTCAACATCTCCCCTTCAGCACACCACAGGGGTCAGCCAGCATAGATGGATCCTGAGGCTGTCCCTCTGTGGGCTGAGGGTGGGCCAGTGTGTCAGGGGCCCTGGCTGGAGTTGTGCCTGATGGAGAAAGCCAGGATGTGTGTGTCGGGGGAGAGTCAGTCAGTGAAAGTCAGTGAGGCCAGGGACAGGAGTTGGCCCTCAATAGGCCAATAGGCTGTCCTTGCTGCCCCCCAATATATGAGCTACACCTCCTCCCCTGGGGCTCTTCCATTTGGGGCCACTGCAGGGTTCATCCAGAGCTGGGATTTCCAGTGGGGGCAGATGGGCCCTCTCAGCCCACTGGTGGTCTTGGCCAGAGCATACAGCCCAGGACTATCCTTTGCCATCTCTGCAAAGGATCCTTTGGCCAGGGTTCATTCCCAGTTTCTGCCGCCGGGTGTAGTAACCGAAGCTCCTGCTGGCCAGGATGGGTCCTGGTCAGAGATCCCCTGCATCCCACCATTGGGGGGGCCATGGCTGAAGGTGAAGCCCTCTGTGGTTCCGCCCATCTCTTCCAGGCCTGGGGAATACGCATCCTCCCCTGGGGGAAGTCGGCACCCATGCTCCATTCTCCACTGTCCCCCACTCAGAACTCACGCTCCATCCTGCACAACAGCACACCAGCACACCAATGCTCCCCCTCTCCGTATCCGGCAGCCGAGGATGGGAGCTCCTAGGATGGAAGATGGAAGCTCCACATGCTTGCAACCATTCTCGGCCCCCATCAGATGTAATAAATGTCAATCAACTTATGTACAACCATAGATAAAGTAGCAGTTTTTTTTTTTGCAGGAGGCATTGTGCATGCTGAATATGAGCCGTGCGCATGCAGTCATTCGATTAACCCCGGGCTGTGAATTTGAAGCCATGCAATCAGGTCTGAATAACCCCCTTAATTTTTACCTTACTGCAGCTATGAACAACATTTTAAAATAGCAGTTATCATTTATATATATATATACAGTATATAGGAAAACTTGTGGGAGTAGCACTCATTAATCTGAAGGATGTAGGTGGGTGCAGAATCCTTTGGAAAATTTAGGAAAACTTCATGTCAGAAAGACATATGAGGCAGCACTCCTTATTAAAGATGTAAAAAGTAATTTATTTCATATCATGTGGCCAAGGTTCTAGCCACACATGGACTGGGATGCAACTGATGGCAAAAGTAGAGAGGCAAGGAGACATTAGTTAGCATAGTCACCCAAGTACAGCATCATAAGTAGTCAGGTAGCAGTCAACGGAGCCGTTTCGGCTTATCCAGCCTTCATCCTGGACTGACCCACAATAAATGAGTGCACCAGCCCAGTATATAAGGCTTCCACATAATTGAGTCAATCGAAAACACCAGTGTAATCAAGGGATGCTAAATGGTCATAGGTTCAGCCGTGTTACAGGGAATGCCGGTCGGATCTCCATATAGGGAGTTTCCGGCCATGAGCCAATCAGACGCATCGGTCTAGTACACACCTCTGTGAGTGCTATCACAGATATGGGAAGGCGTCCGGCGTCATAACGCAAGCGTGCGTACCGCGTCACCTAGCAGCCTAGTCTGAACTAGCTCCGGGCAGTCAGATGCTTGAGCGTACGGTCACTAGGCAACGCAGGACGCAGTGTCGGGAGACGCTGAGGTTCCTGGCTGATAAAGCAGTCAGTATTTTCCCTGCACAGAAACAAAAGAACTCACCCAAATATAATTCTCTCTGCACATTTTACATCTGCGCCACCTGCAGTGCGCATGGTTTTGTCCAGCTAAGAAGGATTTTGTCAGAAAGAGTGAACCAAAATAACGCCCTAATTGTGTTGATGGCTAATAAACTACAAATGCCATCACAGATAGATGGCATTAATTGCCACAAAAATATGCCTGGAAAATACTCCTCATTTTACAGGGGTATTTGTCATTAGCCTGCACAGATTAGTCAGATGTGGTTCTCTGAGTCCCTGCATGCGGGGCAGGCTTGCTCGGATTCATAGTTCCACAATAATACATAATAGTTTCTTTCTATTTTGTACACAAAGGCTATCATCCCGTTGCCCACCACCCTAGGGGCACCCTGGACAGCCCCAGGCTTCAATCCTGGAGGGAGGACCCCTTTATTGGGGGGTGCCCACTCCCCCAGGGTCCCTACCCGGGCTGACCAGTCAGGGGGTGAATATTTCGAGTGGGTGCAAGTTTCCCCTGGCTGTGGCATTACCCTGCTGCTCGGTTGGGCCCGGGGCTGGTTCTCAAAATACGGGAGACCTCTACTCCTTTTGTCTTCCTTATTTTGTGAACCAGGACTGGTCTTTTAGCCTGGTGCTGGTTGTAGAAATTCTGGGGATCCCCTACTTAAATTGTTCCCTGAATTTCTAGAACCATGACCGTCTCTGTTATTTTTAACATTTTTTTACACTGCACCTGACTAATCAGTGCAGGCTGCCGACTCGTATTTGTATTTAGCAGCCGTATATATTTATTTTTACCCTCGTCGGTCTTATTTCAGCATCTTAGTAAATTTCCCCCACTGTAAATATTTTTATCAAGTGCTGAAGTATTTTCTCACACTTCAAAAATAAGGATCATATTGACTCCATAGTTGGAGTTAGCATTTAATGTATTGTAAATATGAGGTCATGTAGATCTGTGGTTTATAAATGTGAATTGCGTCCTTAATTGACAAATTATTTTCCAAACAACAGATCAGAGGTTATTTTTTAAATATATCTAATAGGTGTCCATCACCTCCAATTGTACAATCACCCCCCATTAGAATTTGCCCTCCCCAATGACTAAAGATCCCTAGGAATGTTATCCCCTATTGGTAACAAATCCCAGTGATAGAGCCCCCACCCACAGTATTGATTGGACCCCTGCTGTATTAGTGCCCCCACCATATGTCACTGTATATACTGTACAAGTGTACATTTCTTATATTTCCCAATCCCTGGCAAAAAAATGTTTTTGTGGACATAACTTACCCCCCTTACCCCAAGTGGCAAAACTATATTGCTAGCTTGCATTGATCAATTGATGTGTGACATGTGTATAAGAGATGTGCATGGATCTCAGTGTTTTGGTTCTAAATTATCATCAGAAACCCCCCCCCCCCCCCAAGTGTTTTAGATTAAGATCCAGATTTTTTTTTAAAAAAAATCCTAAAAACAGCTAAATCATGTAATGTGGGCCTGTTTTTGAGCACCTCACATATCACAATGCTGTACCCCAATAAAGGCAAGGTCTATTACAGTAAACTCTGTTACAGTGAATATGGTAAGTTTTTTTCTTTTGTGAGGCACCACATAATTTCTGGTGTCAGAACAGGGGTAGATTGTGTTCCTGTATATGACCTTGGTGGGCCAGTAGAGGGCACTGGAAGCAAGACACTGGGTGACTTAATGTAGCTGTGGTACATACATAGGAAGGAGTGATGCCTGGGAACTGGATTACAGCTGGGACAGTGTGTTGGCTGATACCAGGAGCATATGCGCAAGGTCTAAACCCTCTGGTGGTCTTCGTCAGGGAGTCCCACAAGGAAGTATGGTCTTAGCTGCACCCGACAGGCAGGTCATGGCCCTCTGTTTTGGTCCAAAGTCCCAACTGTGATTACTGAAATGAGCTGTAGGTATCTTGGAACTGATGGTGCAACAATCGGATATGGGGTAACAATGGGATGAGCTGTAGACTTTTATTGAGGAAGGAAGACTCTGGCCTGGGAGCCAGTGGAATTCAGAAACTTGGACTGGTAGTAGGAAATGTTGAATACTATTAGTTTGAGGACCAATGTTGGTAATGCAGCCTGTGAGCTGATGCTGGAGAGGGGGCCAGGGAGGTAATACAGGAGATGCAGTCTGGGTGCCAGTACAGGAGGTAAGGCCTGGGTAAATGGCCTTGAAGCTGATACAGGAGATGCGGCCTGGAATCCGATGAGGTGGGTGGTTGGCATGGGATCCAATGATGTGCTTGATAATTCTGGGAGGCTGGCCTATAACCCCCAGAAAGCAGAAGATTGGCTGCAACTTGCAGAAGCAGTACACACAGAACCAGGAAGTGAACATCTGAATTTACCTGTATCATGTAACTTTGCTGGAGTCAGAGGAGTCAGAGGATACACTGAGGATTGGTTATGGTTGGCAGCGTATGGTCTCCAACATGGAGGCTCCCAGAATCATGGGCAGATTTATGGGGGTGACACCTGAGCACGTGCCCCCCTCTGACATAGCTTATTTTGTAGCTGAGGACTGAGGCTTTCCAACGAGCATGGCCCCGCAATGCTAACCCCTGGGAACCGGAGATATCGCCGGGCAAAACAGGAACGGTTTCCCCATAGAATAACATAGGACCCGCTAATTCCGACCCCCACCTGTTTCCGATGGCTGACAGTCTCCCCCCCCCCCCACGGCATCACATAGATCTCATTCGATCTCAAATCGCTGGGACTTCAATCTGATATCAAACCAAGAAAGGTGAACCACCAGTGTTGCTAAAGCTGCTGTATCGAGAGTGTGTAAGGCTCCCAAATAATTATAGAAACAAGAAAAGATTTAAGATACAGCGCTGGGTTTTTTTCTGAAAGGAATTTATTACAAAATGTATATCAGAATTTTTAATGAATAAAAATATAAAACAAAGTATATATCATGAGAATTCTCATGGAATAAAAAGGTATAAAAAATTATTATAAAAAATGATGATGGAAGTTAATATTTCCAGCTAGCATTCAAGTCTATTATGGAGAATCAATTTTGTGTCCAAATCAACACCAACGGGTTAGATATCCTTTGTTAAGGAAGAATTGCACAAAGTCCCGGTGATTTCCCAGTAATGGATTCCAAGCGTCACTCAATGGTTGATTTTATATAGTGTGGCGAGCACAGCGAGCCACCGAGCCCAAAGCATGGCGAGTGTAGCGAACCTCGCGAGGGGACGCAAATAACTTTACATGTATTCCGCTGCGCTCGCCACGGAATACATGTAAAGTAATCCGCGTCCGCTCGCCACGCTTCAGGCTCGGTGGCTCGCTGTGCTTGCCACACTATATAACATCAACTCTATGCCGTAGTCGATAGTGGGGTTATGAACAGGTACTAAATTGCATAGCACATCAAATCGAATGCGATATCGCATGCAAATTGTATGCAAATCGCATGTGATTTATCTGCCGCCGTGAAACTAAAAAAGTACAGTTTTTTCTTTTTTAGTGCAAGAGTGCTGTATCAGTTCAGGGGTGCTATCATGTGTGCCATATAATTCCAGGGGTACCGCCATGGACTCCATATAATTCCAGGGTTTCTGCCATGTGTGCCGTATATTCCAGGGTTGCCACCATGTGTGCCATATTAGTCAAGGGAAGCTACCTTTTTTTAAATTAAAGTAAAAAAAGTTGTTGTTTTTTTTACTGCAAGGGTGCTGTTAAGTGTTCCGTATCATTCCAGGTTTGCTGCTGTGTGTGCAGTATAAATCCAGAGGTGCCATCATGTCTGGCGAGTTGTCTGAAATCACAGCCAGAATGAAAATGGTGCAGATCACTGGGACTTAAATTGGGTCAGGATGAAGGGGAAACTCTCCCTGAAACAATGATGTTTGTATAAAACAATGTATTACGTACAAGTCTCTGAGTGATGCAGTGGCGTAGCTACGTTTTGGGCGGCCCCCCGCCGTTAGGGGGGGTGCCCCCCCCCCGTCGCCGCCCCGCCGAGCACCCCTACCCCGCCGCCCCGCCGAGCACCCCTACCCTGCCGCCCATGCAAACCCCCCCTCAACCCCCCACAGCCTTACCTATCGCGCTGGTCCCGGCGGCTCCGTTCTTCTGCTGAGGACCACCAGAAAATGGCCGCCCCCATACAGCAGACAGTTTCAGAGAACTGTGTGCTATATGGGGGCGGCCATTTTGTGGTGGTCCTCAGCAGAAGAACGGAGCCGCCGGGACCAGCGCGATAGGAAAGTCTGCGGGGGATTGAGGGGGGGTTTAACTACAGCACCGCAGCCCCCGGCGCCCCCACATGCACAGCGCCCCCCGCAGTGGCAGGGGCTGCGGTGCTATAGTTACGCCCCTGGAGTGACGCCTCTTCATTTGAACTTCTGCATTGGGGTTAGCAGCCCAGAGGAGGGCACCAGAGCCATTTATTCCAATGGGGGTTTCGAGAAGGTGCAAGAGTTTGTCCGAGAAGTGTAAATCATTTATAAGGCAAAACCAAAATGGATTTGCCTTGTACTGTGTAAGATTGCTACTTTAAAAATATCCCCAGTGCTATGGTTGACATCAGCTATTCCACCAAAATGATGGCAATTAATTGTAATCAATCAGTTTGAAAATGTTTTTGTATTTGTGATTTTAAGGCTGTTCAAAGAGAACACAAGTAAGCTTCAGTATGTCCATATAACTCAAGGCAGAAGAAACAAAAATAACATGAAAAATGAAATGGAATGACAACTATCTGCTGAGAAGTAATTAACAAAAAACAATTAGGACAATTTAGCTAGAACACTTCTATGGCTTTGCATTGAAAGCACTTGATAATCTATTCAAAGATATCACTATGAATATCAAGCATTGCTAAAGTACATTCATTGTAAGAAAAGATAGAATTCAAACTGGTAAACAAATGCAGAACATCAAAACACGCAATCTTGACTGACAGAAAAACAATCAATAATATTTTAAAATTAAATATATATTTGTATTTTTTCAAGCAATCCAAAGTAATAGGATCTTAAAGAAACAGTAATACAAACATAAAATATACTGATATGTTTCCTCTCTTTTTAGTCACCCCACATGCTCATGGTCAGATTAACAAGGCCGATAGAACTGTAGCTTCAGGCCACCCTATAAAAACATGCCCACTATCACAACAGCATGATCATCACCAGACAGACATCAGTTTGCAGTAATCAAATTACATTCATAGTTTACACATTTATGCATTTTTTCTACTTTTATATATTTAGGGAGACACAGGTGCGTATAGTGTATGGGTTCTACATGGTGTTGGCCTCCCCTCCTATAATTTAGCAAATCGGCTCTTGAACATTTTCACCATTAGACCCTTAATCTGGCCATGCACATGCTTACAATAATAAATTCATGTTTTATATACGTATAAAGGGGGTGATTCATACCTGTTCGCCCTGACAAACATCCACCCCCCCTCCACGGAATCCATTGACATGCCTGCAATCGCAGGGGTACGCCCAGCGTTTCTATCGGCCCACCATTTTTGTGATCATGCCCATGAAACACTGGGTGGTCCCCTGCATCCGGCCCCTCCTGGAGAGAACACCCCAGCGAGTGTGATACTCACCGAAGACGTTCGATCTGGGGGTTTGCACATTCGCATATTTGCACATACATAAACTCCAAAAATCACCCGTAAATTTATTAGGCCTACTTATTAATACTGTAAAAATGTTATTTCAAAATATTCTTCCATAGATGGAAAAATAACCATTGTGGGTGGTATACAATCGGATTGTTAGCTCCACAGCCAGTTTCAACAATCTGCATATGTTTTTGACAATTCAGGGGCATTTCCACCTGTTATAAAAAGTGGAATCGGCATAGGCGAGCCCCGGACAAAAATGTGCAGAACTGTATAATGATGGACGATATTTCCGCCTGTTGAAAATATCGGCTAGGATTGATTACCCCCCTATGCAATAAATTTAAATTCAAACTTTTAAAAGCTAAACTACACAAATATATTAGCATCTCAATGCCATCATTTGCATTTGCAGGCCCTTGAAATTTTTATGGAGCCCTAGGATTAAATTCACTAAAGCTCCTAAAAAATTATGCAATAGAGCAGTGATGGCTAACCTTGAAATTCCAGCTGTTTTAAAACAACACATCCCAGCATGCCCTGCATCAATTTTAGCATGGCCAAATAGTAAAACTATAGCATGGCATGCTGGGATGTGTAGTTCAACAACAGATGGAGTGTCAAGGTTTACCATCACTGCAACAGAGAAATAATAGACAGAATCTGATTGTTGCTGTGGTATACTTTATTTTGCTCCAAACCCTCTTGTTGTTCTCCCTTAATTGCCCTCCTTCTCTTTCCCCAGTTATCATATCTGTCACTCTCCCCAGAAGCTTGTTACAAAATTAGCGATATCTCCCCTGTAAAATTCAGTCACATAGATTCACTTTTTATGCACCGCAGTCTAATATTGCTGCCATGTTTAAAAGGTAAACTGTGGTTCTGATTATAATACTATAGGGACTCTTGGACTGATGAGGTCACCAAAGCCATATACAGTATGTGGGCAGTGTTGGACTGGCCCACAGGGGTACAGGGGAAACCCTGAGGGTCACCCAGAGGGCCCACCCGCCTTCTATATGAATTATGTTCCAAACTGTGAAATTAAATTATACATATTCTACACAGAAGTAAAGTGCTTTGCTGTTGTTGTTGTTGTTGTTGTTGTTATTATTATTATCCTTATTTATATGGTGCCACAAGGGTTCCGCAGCGCCCAATTGCAGAGTACACATAATCAAAACAGGAAAACAGTGACTTACAGTTGAAGATAATACAGGACAAATACATGGTAAATGATTATAGGAACATCAGCCGATTACTGCAACATAAGTATCCAGGTGGCAGCAAAAAGCATGCTCTGGTGCACTTGAAGACTACTGAAGTAAGAAAGGATATGCACATGAGGTAAGAGGTCCCTGCTTGTGAGGGCTTACATTCGAAAGAGGAGGGGCAGACAGACAGGGGTGACACCAGAGGGGTAGACAGGGCAAGGAACAAAAGGTTAGGAGGACAGTTTTCTGGGTTTGGTGAAGAAGTGGGTATTAAGAGCCTATTTGAAGTTCTGTATAGAAGTGGAGAGTCTGAGGGGGAGAGGTAGAGAATTCCAGAGTAAGGGAGCAGCACATGAAAAAACTTGGAGGTAGGAGTGGGAGGAGGTAATAAGTCAGCAGAAGAGCCAACAGAGTAATGTAATGGCTGGTAATGGCAAGTAATGGCTGGTACCAGCGCTATTAGCCCTCTGATGGTCACTATATTTATATATACACACTATAACAGTTTTTTTGGGAACACTCAATGTCCTCAAAAAAAGTACAATATCCCTCTTTTTCCAGGGCTGTAGCATCTGTCCAATGGGATCCTGTCCAGGTAAACCTCTCAACAGCAGATCTAGAGAAAAGAGTGAGATTAGCTCCTTCTGGTGTAGAATGTAGGTAATGAATTTGTGAAAACCCTGCACCTCAGACAAATAAAGCACCCCAACAAATAAAGGAGTTCGGTGAACAGTGGTATCCAACCACTGTGTTATGAGCTTGTGATGTAAGTTTTTTAAGGCTTTCTGGAAGGCACTACTCATCCTTTTCTTTAGATTATATATATATGAATATATATATATATATAGGCATAGTATTCAGCCCGGCACTCGTCCTTGCTGGAGCTCAGCTGCCACGGTGCCATCTTGAAGCAATGATGTAGAACAATATATTGAACAGAAAGAGGCACTCAGGAGGACTTAGTAAAAGTGTAGCAAGTCTTTAGTGGGCTTTGCTCCACTAAAGATTTGCTACACTTTTACTAAGTCCTCCTGAGTGCCTCTTTCGGTACTCTTTACCTAGAAGGGCGCCCATGATTTTGATCGTGGGCATCGTAAGGAAAAAAAAATTGCGTCGGTCGCATCGCATGCGACCAAAAAATAGCATGCGATGCGAACGACGCGATGACCGCGATTTGCCATAGGGAACAATGTTAAATGTCCCAATTGACCAGATTTTCCATAGGGAACAATGTTAAATGGCCCAATTGACCCGATTTTCCATAGGGAACAATGTTAAATGGCCCACAGAGGACAAATAGGCACCCTGAAGTGTGAAATGGCCCCCCCAATTGTTAACGCCACCCCACAATCAACGTCAACCCGAAGTGTGGCGAGCGCAGCGAGCCCGTGAGGTGCGGCGGTACGCAAGGGGTGGCGGTACGCGTCCTACGACCTTTTCATACCCCCACTATCCACGTCGGCGTGGAGTTGAGAATAGAAAGTGTGGCGAGCCCGAAGCGTGGCGAGCGGACGCGTATACCTGTGAAGGTGTCCGCGTCCCCTCGCGGGGCTCGCTACGCTTTGGGCTCGGTGGCTCGCTGCGCTCGCCACACTTTCTATTCTCAACTCCATGCCGACGTGGATAGTGGGGGTATGAAAAGGACGTAGGACGCGTACCGCCGCCCTTCGCGGGCTCGCTGTGCTCACCACGCTTCGGGTTGACGTTGATCGTGGGGTGGCGTTAACAATTGGGGGGGCCATTTCACACTTCAGGGTGCCTATTTGGCCTCTGTGGGCCATTTAATATTGTTCCCTATGGAAAATCGGGTCAATTGGGACATTTAACATTGTTCCCTATGGAAAATCGGGTCAATTGGGACATTTAACATTGTTCCCTATGGGAAATCGCGGTCATCGCTTCGGTCGCAACGCATGCGATTTTTTAGTACATGCAATGCCCGCGATGGGCGCCCTTCTAGGTAAAGAGTACCCCTCTTTCTGTTCTATACACACATATATACTGTATATATATATATATATATATATATATATATATATATAATATATAGGAACGTGGTATGACTTCTGCGCCTTCAGTGTATTAATAATCCTTCTTAGTTATTTAAATGTGCGTACCCTCAAATGAGTGGAGAATTCTCATGTAGTGATATCTTATCAGGACAATTCTCCACTCATTTAAGGGTACGCACATATAAATAACTAAGAAGGATTATTAATACACTGAAGGCACAGAAGTCATACCACGTTCCTATTTGTACTTTCTGGTCCTATGGAAATTAGGCCAATTTGATGACATCTGACGACAAAGTTTGAACTCTGGAGTGTTTTTAATAATTTTTTCTTTTTTGTAATTATAATATACTGCACTGGGCACTTTTCACATTTAAATCACTGGTTAACACTCAGTGAGTGCCAGCGCTGTTTGTGCACCATATATATGTATATATATATATATATATATATATATATATATATAGAGAGAGAGAGTTTTCCAAGGAATCCGCACTCACATCACATCAAAGTGCAAAGGGGAGGTGCTCCATAGGATGGAAAAACATCATGGAATAGAGAAATGGAATGGGCACTCACCAAGGTCTAGGTAATCAAAGTATTATTTTATTTGCATCAAGTCGACATACCATCCGACGTAACGACACGTTTCGGTCTAAATAAGACCATCATCAGGAATAGTGCATCAGAATACAGAACATCAGCAGAACAACAACCTGACATCCGTCCCTGGGGAAGGACACAACTGTACTGCCTCACCGGGTCAGCCTAAATACCCCTGGACCGGAAGTAACCTTACTTCCTGTCCGCAACCCATTAATCTCCTTGACATATTCCAAACACTTATAAAATGAAAGAGTACATAATGCAAAAACATAATATAAACATCTATAAGTGCAGCGCTGTGCTGCATACAATCTGCGCAACTCTAGTACTCACTATGCGGTATAGAAAGCTGAGAATCGTCTGACCGGAAACGCTACTTGCGTTCCATATGCCAGGTGGAAGCAATAGCTTGCGTTCCATCTGGTTAGGACACTTTCCGGAAATGACGCATCGCGTTCCACTTCACTGAAGGGGAAGTGACGCTTTGCGTTCCAGCTGTAAGGGAACATTGCGTGTAAACAGGAAAAGCAGATAGCAGCCTATAGGCAAACGGCAAACAGACACTACAAGATACAGCTAGAATTGGTCCTCCGACAGAGTTTCTGGTCGAGTTGACCAGACTAGTGTTGACACACAACTACTTCCTGTACAAGGATAAAAACTTTTTACAAGTCAATGGTACGGCTATGGGGTCCAATTTGGCCCCAGCCTACGCCAACTTATACATGGCCAACTATGAATGTACCCACATTCTTCCCAAATTTGGTACCAAGTTGCTTTTTTATCGTCGGTACATCGACGATGTTTTTTTTATTTGGATAGGTACCGAACAGGAGCTGAGGGATATGTTGACATTTTTGAATAGTCTGGAGACACCCATCCGTTTCACGTTTTCTTTCAGTTTAGTTGAAATTATTTTTTTGGACATAACGATCTATCGTGAAGGGCCTGGAGTGGGCATGAGATTATATCGAAAGGAGACGGACAGAAATTCCCTGCTTCATGCATCGAGTCACCACCCCTCACATCTCAAAGAGAACCTCCCAATATCGCAGTTCCTACGGGTTCTTCGGAACAATTCCTCGACCATCACTACAGAAATACAACTATCAGATATTACCGAAAGGTTTCGTGAACGTGGCTACTCAGAAACAACCCTCACACGTTGCCTCACCAAGGCTAGGTCTAGATTCTCAGGGGCAGTCCCTAAAACACGCAAAGCTGACTTGCGACCACGACTTATCTACACCAATACGTGCGATGTACAGGCGTCCAGAAGGAAACAGCAGTTGGTGAAAAATTGGCCGTTGATCTCAACCGACCTGGCCTTTTCCAAGATCAGTCCGGTTCCCCCGATGTGTGCCTACCGACGGGGTCGGAACCTAAAGGACCTGCTTATGAGACCGTTGTTACAACCAACAGAACAGCATGACCGATGGCTTCCGTCACCTAAGAAAGGTTGTTATCGATGCAGTGACTGCACAACGTGCAGGTCACTACTTACGGGCCCCACGTTTGCCCACCCACACAGTGGGAAGAAAATAAAAATCCAGTATCGTCTACACTGTAGAATGGATTATGTAATCTACATTTTATTGTGCCCATGTGGCCTGTATTATGTTGGACTTACCAAGAGGAATTTTCGCGATAGAATGGCGAACCATCGCACTTCGATCCGAGCGGCCATTGAGAGTAAAACATCGGACAAACCTGTTGCTAAGCATTTTGCGGCTATGGGCCACAGCATAGCAAGCGTACGCTGTATGCTCATTGATTACGTTCCAAGACCATTGAGAGGAGGGGATCGTGACCTCATGCTCAAAAAGAGGGAAGCTAAGTGGATATTTGATCTGGACACAATTGCTCCCAGAGGACTAAATGAGTATAATCCTCTTTCCATTTTTCTCAAATGATATATATAAATGTCCAAAAACCTCTTCGTTTTTTCTTGATTTTTATGATTATTTTCTCCATTGCCTTGGTTGCGATTTTTGTATTTTTTTGAAACGTGATGTGGTGTCTCCAGGCTATTCCTCCCCCCTTTTTTTCTTTGTTTTTTTCTTTGGTTATTTTTTTATGTATATTTCGGTATAGTTTATTATTTATATATATATATTTTTTTTTGTTTATGTTGGTGCCGTCTGAAATGGATGCCCATACAGCCATTTTATTTGACATATTTAATATTACTAAAGTATACTTAATAACCATGCTGATGATGTTTATATTAGCATAAATATTGCCCACTAACTAGGGGCAAAACACATGATTCATGACCAACCAACTGCAGGAGTCTGCACAGTGTTGGATATGAATGCTGATTAGGCTAATGCATTTCTTTCGGTTGATTTGATTTTTTTATGTATATAATGTTTGTATTTTTTTGGTATCTTGTTATGTTAATATCGTGCTTTTTTCTTATACCTATCACCATTGTGTAATTCCGTGTATATATGTATAAAATCACCACTGTATTTTGGGTTAGAGTGATGCCAATCGGGTTGGCCTATATACATGACCCATATTTATATCTCCACCTATAAGCTTTATAGATAATATGCGCATATTTCATCATTATACTACTTGCTTCCGGGTTCTTGGAACGCAAGCGTCATGTCCCCGTTTGCCTATAGGCTGCTATCTGCTTTTCCTGTTTACACGCGATGTTCCCTTACAGCTGGAACGCAAAGCGTCACTTCCCCTTCAGTGAAGTGGAACGCGATGCGTCATTTCCGGAAAGTGTCCTAACCAGATGGAACGCAAGCTATTGCTTCCACCTGGCGTATGGAACGCAAGTAGCGTTTCCGGTCAGACGATTCTCAGCTTTCTGTACCGCATAGTGAGTACTAGAGTTGCGCAGATTGTATGCAGCACAGCGCGGCACTTATAGATGTTTATATTATGTTTTTGCATTATGTACTCTTTCATTTTATAAGTGTTTGGAATATGTCAAGGAGATTAATGGGTTGCGGACAGGAAGTAAGGTTACTTCCGGTCCAGGGGTATTTAGGCTGACCCGGTGAGGCAGTACAGTTGTGTCCTTCCCCAGGGACGGATGTCAGGTTGTTGTTCTGCTGATGTTCTGTATTCTGATGCACTATTCCTGATGATGGTCTTATTTAGACCGAAACGTGTCGTTACGTCGGATGGTATGTCGACTTGATGCAAATAAAATAATACTTTGATTGCCTAGACCTTGGTGAGTGCCCATTCCATTTCTCTCTCTCTCTATATATATATATATATATATATATATATATATATATACACACACACAGTATTTACACATATTATTAGACAGACTTTACACTCTCTAATGGTTAGCCAACAGGGAGAGGTCACACCCCCTTTTAAGGCTTGTTACAGCGCTTAGTATGGACCATTACGCTGCATTCCCCCAGTTGGTCCATCATGCCCCAGTCCGACACTGTATGTGGGTCTCTGCTTTGGTTGCCTACAAAACCCTTCCCTGCTGTTATTTTAATTCATGGGACGGATAATAAGCTCACATTTAGGCTGGATCCCGGCATTTGACCCCAAAATGGGATTAGGACATGCACAGACTAATGCCAGACAGCATCTGAGTACCTGCTCAGATGCTGTCCAGCTGTACCCAACCTCGGCATGCAGCTCTGCGTAGGCTGTGCTCCTAGTGACCACCCGCTTCCAGTGTGACCCCTGCACCCAGCCACCCACACTTGTTCGGCGGCACACCCTTACCCCTGCCTCCCACCACTCCTGGCTGCACCACTTGGCACTGCATATATAAGTTAATGTTTCAGTTTTTTAATTACACTATTACATTACAGCAGTGATGCAGTGCTGGGACATGGTTTTTCATAAGGACTGGTCCTGAATGGCTGCATGACTGGTATGTCAATGACTTCTTGAGTAGAGCCAAAAGGTTTTAGAGAACAAGCAAAGTAAAAATAAATGCATTTTTTTCATTTTTGTAATAGCTTAGGGAAATAAACTAAAACTATATTTAGCAAATGCAGCTAAGGAAAAAGAGAAACTTAAATATTAGCTATGCATTATTTAACTATTATAAAAATGTCCCATACAGTATATTCTAATTTTATTTTAGGTATAAAGATTATTTATATTTTTATTGTTAAAAATAATAATAGTTACGGTATATGATGGCATAGATCTAATGAATGACAAAAACGGCATGAACGGCATCTGGATGAAATTGTTTGAAAAATGCAGTAATTATGCTGTTCGGTGCTTTTAAGTTTCCAAATACTGTCATCTGTAATACACATTACAGCCAGGGCCGGTGCTAGGGTGTTCGGTGCTCAACTGCAAACTATTATTGCTGCTGAAGGCATGCTCCATAGACAGGGGTGTGGTCTCACAAGGCCACACAATAGTACACCCAATTTAACTTATACCACACAGTAGCGCCATCTTATTTATATTAGTGCAAGTAGTGTTCCTGATTCACATTACTCCACATATGGTTTCCCTTATTCATATAATGACACTGTAGTGAGCCTTATTCACATTAAATGTAATACCCCTTACATCATATTGTGCCACATACTGTAGTAATGCCAGTTATACATAGTACCCACAGTAGTAGTGGCACTTATATATATATATATATATATATAATGCCCACAGTAGTAGTGGCCCTTACATATACTGTAGTCTATTGCCACATAGATGCAGCACTGCAAATATTTACTACTCCACTATAACAGTGCTGCAGAGTGCCTATACAGTCAGGTGGCTGCAGAATATACAGAAGATACATTGATGGTAGCAATTAGATCCTCTTTGCTAGGAGGACATTTTCCTAATAAAGCAATAACGCATGTCTGCTAGGAGTAAACCGCCATCCAAACAGAAAGTTAAATGTCCCTTTTAAAGTTATTAGAGAATTGCAATTCCTGATACATCGAAGAGACTTTGCCATCTATGCAAAGCTGAATAGCTCTGAGGATTCCTCTAATCTGTGAGTCAGGCTGAACAAGGCCAGTGCTGATGTCAGAGACCCACTCTGAAAATGCCTGGGCATGTCTGCATTTATTCTGAGACATGGATAAAATGGCAGGTCTCCTCCCAGTAATGCTTCCTGTGAGACTGCAAGTGGATTGCTTTTATGATCCATGTGCATTTTTGGTTGCTATTTAACCTCACGCATGCACTATACATACGGCACACCTGCTCAATTCACATTCACATTCAATAATATATCAATTTATGAATTTGCTGATTAGCGACCCATGATGAAGATAGGCCCATTGTTGTCTTAGCTGACATCATCAACTGTTGGGAATAGTAACCTATGGTGAGTTAAGCGAGCTCACGAGGTTTGTACTGTTGGAGGCAAAATAGCAGGAAAAAATTTAGATTTGGGTAAAATAATAGCATATTAAGGGCATGGAACCGCACTTCTGCCCTTACTGGACATCATTTCCAGGTTAATTTAATGAAGGTGATATAAAAAAAACATGCAGTGATAGCTCATATCTGCACATATACAGAATAATAACAAAACGATAATATAAATAAAAATATTACAGGATGCAGACACAAAGAACAAATGACTAACAGAAGTCTACTAGCCAATCACAGCCAAGATGAGGTAAGCCAGATGTCGTCGATCTAATCGCAGCTGTAGAGAAAAGAACTAAAGGCCCTGTGTAAATCTGACTTTGGAGGGAGCCGGATGGACCTGATACAGGAGCTGCACTGACAGCAACAGCAAAGTAGCAGAACAGGGAGAGTGCCTCTTCAGCCAGCTGCCTCCCTGCTTTGCAGGATCTGCTGAGCGTGTTGCACTGGGCCTGTTTGCAACATACATTTTGAAACTTAATATATGGTGTATAACCTCTTAGGCACATGTCATAAACTTTTGCAGGAAAACTGGGGTAACAGGAGAACTCTGTTCAATCCACTATATAAATCACAATCTGTGATTTCCCACTTGCCACTATTACCATAATCACAATGTTCTCTTGCCAAATGTCGGTCTAATATAATTACAAAAGTGATAATGCCACTGCCTGCCACAAGATAATCACACCCATTTTGTGCTGCATTAATAGTCTATTGAGCTACTTGACCACAGGTTGTTCTTGTTCTACTCACTTCACAACTTAAAAACCACTACTTAAATATTAGATTACAGAATAAGCTTTATATACATATTTTCATAACCAGTATACTGTAGTTATCTTGTAATCTGTAGCTTAAAATTGTATGTTGCAAGTTAATTGCTCTTGTGCTGCTCGCGCTTGCACCACTTACTGGTGCATTGGTGTATTCTACGCCGCAGTTCAGCCGCTGGTGCACTCTGCGGTTACTGGCATGATGTCTCTGTGTCACAAGTCCCGTTAATGTGTCTGTCACCATGTACCCCCTGAATTGTCCAAGTGACATGGACATCCGCCATGACACCCGGGACCACCTGACCTCTGAACACCTGTCTGCTGTCTTCAGCCTAGTCAAATGATCCAGGTAAACTACAGTTGTATTTCCTTGTTCTGTGTGTGTTGTTGCTGCTGCTGCTGCAACCAATCAGCAGCCACCTGGGGATATAAGCCAGCCTCCCAGAGTCCTCCTTGCCTTGAACAATTTGTCAGTTTCCACTGCACTTGTGGTTACCTGTGTCCTGCTGTTATCTGCCTGCTTACCTGGTTAATCTACTGCTGCCAGAGACTCCACTACTTACATCTCTAGTGTGACCCAGCCCTCTGAATACAGTCCAGGATTATCAGCACAGACCCTGGATACCTTCCGGCAGAGCCGGCCTTAGGCATAGGCAAACTAGGCAATTGCCTAGGGCATTCTATTGATTAAAATGATATGCAGCATGCCTATATTCTGTGTGTGAGTGAGGCTGTATCTGCATATGAAATAGTGTATTCATGGAAATCATTGTAACATAGCATTCCGTATTCAGGTACAGCCACAGTCACACACAGAATATATTCATGCCACATATAATTTTAATCATCGGAAGCTCCTTGTGTGTCCTAGTCACATAACAATGCAAATAAGACAAATTTTCAGCAAAAAAGGCACCCAACGTTAGCAGAACTGGCCAGGAGCTGCATGGCCTAATGAGGCAAACATCTGTATCCAAGCAGAGGCAGAGGTCATAGTGTTAGTGGCTGTGCGAGTGCTGTCTGCGGGTGGGTTGGTTGTGCAATAGTGTTCAGCATATGTGTAAGGGGCATTATGTGTGTCATGTGTTTAAAGGGCATTAATAATGTGCAATATATGTGTAAGGGGCATTATGGGTGCCATTATGTGTATGAAGGGCATTATGTGTAAGTGGCATTATGGTTATAAGTACATTAATAATGTGTGTCAAGTGTATAGGGCATTACTGTGTGGTATTATCAGGGGTGCCGAGAGAAAGGGGTAGGGTGTACAAATTACCCAGGTCAAAGTCTGATTGAAGGGCCCAGTGGGGGCCCCAGGCCCCCTCCCCTTAAGTGACAGCAGCAGCTGCAGCTCTTCTCCTCTGCCCAGCACACACTGCTTTGTGCTGGGTTGTAGTGTGGCAATGGAGGGTGCTTAAAATACAATAATTTCTCAGGATTAGGGTATAATGTGAATAATGTGAGGAGTAATGTATTTAAGGTAAAGGGGTACTACTGTGTGATGTAACGTGAATAAGGGACACCATCGCATGATATAATGTGAATAAAGTTTAACTACTGTGTGGCATAATTTGAATTGGGGGTACTATTGTGTGGCCATGCCCCTTCCCAGCAAGAACACACCCCTGTTTGGGCTGCGCACCGAATGTGTGCACTGTTTCTATTTAAAATATTGCGGGTAGGAGCACCAAAATGATGACTGCTATGATGAGGGTTGATGGTGCTGGGAAAGGGGAGCAGGGTCAGAGGCGGAACTAGTGTCGGTGCTAGGGGGCACCAGCCAAAATCTTGCCTAGGGCGTCATTTAGGCTAGGGTCAGCTCTGCCTTCCGGTTCCCATACCGATTACCTGCTCTGGGTCCCAGGCCATACCTTCACTCAGCTCCTAGGCTGCACCATTGAATACCATTGGCCGGCTCCTAGGTCAAATCATTCATACCCAGATCCACTCCATCATATTCTCCCTTCTTCAGTTATTCCTCTGTGTAACCCAGTTTTCTCCAGTGTTTCTATACAGCATTCAGTGCCATTAATCTCATTATCATCAACACTATGCATCATCCTGAGCACCACTCCAGTCCATCAACCTGGGAAGAGGGCCATTACCTGCCCGTTAGATGCAGCAAAGTCCATATTCCCTTGCAGGGGTCACTGGTGAAAAACACTGATGAATTAGACTCTGTAACTCTGCCTTTGGTCACATGGATTCACTGTGTCTCCTACAGCTATTCCCACAGCATCCTTGTGCATGAGTTACCAAAACCTGAAACCACCTAGCTTATGGTTTCCTGCGCCCTCCACTGGCTCAACCAGGTCACAACTGGGAACACAATAAGACCAGTTTGTGATATTAATGGTAAACAATAACATATTAACCCTTTGAGTACCAACATCACTGTGAGAAATTTTCAAAGTATCCACTAAAAATGCCAGCATCGCTCACATTTGTTATATAAAATCAAATAAAAATTGGTGTATAAAAAAGATTACAAAGTCATTATGATGAATAGAAATGTTTGCTTGGCAATTTTCACTCCTATTTCACAAATTCACTTGGTTAACATACAGTAGTGACTAGGTTGAATGTATAATACAAATTGAGTCATTTTCATTTAAAACTTTATTATTTTATAATTCAAGGCTTTAATGGTGTATTATGTAAGGTCCAGTTGCATAATTCCCTTTGTGTGGGTTAATTTCTTTCTGTACAGGGTAAATACTGTAATATTGCTACACTGCAATTTAGATTTCAGTTTGAACACACCCCACCCAAATCTAACTCTCTCTACGCATGTTACATTTGCCTGACCTGCAGTGCACGTGGTTTTTTCCCATTTGAGAAAATCGTGGCTTTTGCGATCAACTCTAACTTGGGTCCTTTGGAGCAGTGGGGCTTCCCTGGGATGGCGGGGGAGAGATATCACTCCATTCCATTCAGGGTTTGCTCTGGAAGGGTTTAAGATAAACTAGGGCTACACATGGGAAGCCACCAGTGGCTGTATGAACAGGTTTGTGGGGCGAGAAAAAGAGCTAGGAATAAATCCAGCTCATTCCATGCAAACCAGAAATGCAGTCATACATTTTAAAAGTATTGTTAGGCACTGCAGTCTCCTTTAATGTTTTTGGTAAATCTTATTATCCTATACCTTACCCTTGGTAAGATTGCAGCATTGTAACGCTAGATAGTTCATATGAAAATTATATTATAGATTTATAATGGACACATTATCTTGAAATATAGAAAATGATATTTGTGAATACTGAAATCTCCATGTCATTGATATAATAGATACAGAACATGTACCCACACAAGGCGTTTGTTTTAAGTACAAAAATGTAAATGTGATCATTAACTTGGTTCCCAGAGTAATGCACAAGAATTCAGCAACTGTCCTGCTGTTCCAGCAGAATGTTTAGAAACTGGTAAAGAGTTCTTTCTTCTGTCACTTCCCTGTAATGAGGAGAGATTCATTATCTGAAAACTTAAAAAAACTAAAGGGAAAAAGGAGTTGTATCGCTGTTTGGAAAGCTGATATTATGTACCAATGTGAATCCCATGGGATGGTAGAACCCATGCTTGCTAACTGATTGTTCTCACACTACACAAGACATATTTCTATTTCATTTTACCTATTATGCTAAAAAGGCACATTCCATACTTTTTTCACTGCATGGAATGTTTTGTAACATACAGTGAGTTTTTAATATTAAATAGGGCAACATGAATTGAATAGCCTTTTTATTGTATATAAAAAAAAGTCAACCGAAGATCCTAAAGGGTTTGCAACTAGCTCAATTTCAAGGGAGATCCAGTAGTGTACACAGCAGTTTTACATTTACAACAGATGTAAGACACAGCTAGTAGTAGCTAACAAGATGGAAAACAGTACATAATCTTTTCGTATGCCAAAAGTTTGATCATTTATAACTTTACATGGAAAAAGATATGTAAAATGACTTTCATTCAAATATATGTACAAAATATCTTGGATTTAAGTATCTTAAATTTTGGACAGGATATTGCAGACATTTTTTAATAATAAACAATACAGTACTTGTCTATCATTGACCCAGAATTGTTTCATAGATGTCAAAAATCAAAAATATAATTTTTTTGTTTTTTTAAGTATCGATAGGGTTTTTTCAGCTATATTTTTAAATTAATATATAGACAGAACACTGTGTAAATAGGGTACTTATAAAACCTATTATAAATATGCTTGATGCACATTATGTGCTTTTAATGCAAATAATATGTGAGAAGTTAAATACTGCACAGGCTGTACTGCAGAACTTTTCAATTCCACTTTAATTGATGCTTGTAGAGTACTTAGAACTTCTCTGTGCACATATGTATACAGTATGGTTAAATGCAGTACTGCATTATTGTATACAGTATGTTTACATTCAGTACTGTATTATTTTACGTGGTTAAGTTTACAATTATATTTTATTTTTCATTTCTTATTTTTAAAGTTGTTTATGGTTGTTCAGTGTTTTGAATAATTAATAAAAATGACTCAATATAAAAAAAAGTTTACAATTATATTTTTCTCTGCGATTACATATTTGTGATTTATTTTGTTGTATAAGAAGCTGATTCAAATACTTTCCAACACAGTACCAACCAATAGTATATTACTTCACTAAGTGCTAATAATATATAATGTTTAGTTTTGAGGTCAGATATATATTAATTTACCAATCAACTTGGTACTACGTTAGATTAAGTAACAATACTGTAGTACTGTAGTAGTAGTAATAGAAGTAGTAGTAATAAGTAGTAATAGTAATAAAGAAGTACCCATTAAATTTTAACAAAGTGTAATACAGTACAGTACATGCTTAAAATTATCTATCAATCCAACTCAAAAAATTAATTGCGAGTGTATCATTGTCAATTAGGAAATATTAAATGTTATTTAAAAGACTTAAGAATTATACATTGTGTATTCTGTACATCAGGGCTGCCTATAGGGCAGAATGGTCAGGATTTCAGTCCTGGGCCTAGAACAAGAGAAGGCCCGGGGGGCCCAGGGATATGTGCTGCAGTAATATGAATCTAGTGCCACAAGGCAATAAGAGCTTGCAGAACAGCACCCAATCAGGAGCTCCTACTCAGCTGTGGGTTAATGTGTGTAGCGGAAGGAGGATGGGGCTATCTATTTTTGTCCGGCTTAGACAGATTGTAGCCTTGTTGTACATGATGTCATAGTGGAATGCATACAATCAGCAATCTTGTTTGAATATCCTCTGGCATTTACAGTAAACACTATTCTTATTTTAAACCATATATGAGGCATTCATTTTTGTCTGATGCCATTAATCTATAATCAGTGTGGTTGCTGAAACCCAGGAAGACAGGACCATATTCTCATACAGTATGTAACTTTAATATTTAGAGACTAATGTTTATTTTTTCATTCCTTTTTTTATTCCTAATTTTCACCCATCTACATTAGCACTTAGCTTGACTTTGCAAATGCATGTTTTTGTATATTTTTGTAGAAAATTCAAAAACATTTCTAGTAGAGTGATGAGTCACTTTATTGTTGAACTCTGAAAGCAACACATTTGTTAGAGTTGCAAAAATTCTGATGTAGCTTTCTACATGTGTTTATTGTTATCTGTCATTCCCCAGAAATAAGTTCACTTAGAATCAATCAAACAGAAAAAACAGATATGCATCAAATCTAAATACTGTCTGTGCTTCAAGAAAAATGACAAAATGTCTGATAAAACTAAATGCAATTTCCAGCTGATGTTTAAAATTGGTTATCATGACATTTTTGAAAATGTAATACACTACAAGAAGGCAGGAGTTTTGCAACTTTGGCATCTCACTACGATCCAATCAGGCGCATATATGAGACAGAGCTTAGAAGTTTGGGGAAGCATTCTACCCCTACATATCTCATGCATTCACTTTCCACCACGTTTATCTCATCACAAGTTTCTGATTTATATTCATAGCATTTTTTACACTTCACAATTTTAATATTTCTTGCCATAGGCATTTTAATATTCCACTTGAGAGATGATGATTCCAGAGGTGAATACTGAAAACAATCTTTTCAAATCTTAACAGTATTTTTTAATTAGCAAAAGCAATGCATTTTAAGTACACTACACACAAATGGTACAGTATATTGTTATTCTTGTATTAATAAACTTACCATGAAATTTACTAACAGTAATCTATTTATTGCATTTTTAGATTTAACTCATCCATTTTGAATTTAACTATCACAACTACATCTTCCTATCTATAACAGATTATAATTTTTTAACAAAAAGTGATACTTCTGGATAAGGAAAATAAATTGTACACTTGAACATTTTCGCAACTGAACATTAATAAAATATAAAACAAAATATCCTTCTGTAATTTCATGAAATGTTGAGGAGAAATATTTGTGGTGGGCATGGAGGAAGTGACTAGAGTAGAAGTGGCATGGAGGAAGTGAATAGAGTAGAAGTGGCATGGAGGAAGTGACTAGAGTAGAAGTGGCATGGAGGAAGTGACTAGAGTAGAAGTGGCATGGAGGAAGTGAATAGAGTAGTAGTGAGGTGTCAATTGGAGAAGTTGTGAAGAAAGTAGAAATGTGAGTGAGCAGAAATAATTTTGGAGATGTACAGGAGGTGTAATAAATTGATTTATGTGTAAGGGCAGGGGTTAAAATGAGCCGGAAACGGTCAGTTCCATTTTGGAGGTGGAACGGTTCTGCCTCTGTCTGCTCACCTTGCCCCACTCATGGCCAGTCCTACCATTAAGGCGCCATGGCTGCAATGATCAGGGTGCACCGATGGCAACAATGGACATGGACAGCGCCATTACATTTCAAATTTGGCACTGTCCGTAAGCCAATCGGAGCTCAGAGCTCGCCAGCCAATCAGGCATTATCCTGAACCATGAAAGCTCTGATTGGCTCATGAGCCTGTTTCATACATTTTAAATGTCCACTGTGATTACGGGAACCAAGAACCTCAGCCCTTTTCGATCCCCTCAGCTCTCCCCCTATCACCTCACCCCCTCTTGCTCCGATTACCTCCACCTTTCACCCCCCCATCCAGTCATCTCCCCCACACCTTCCCCCCTGTCTCCTCCCTCCCTCTGATATTGAGCATGTAACCCCTGGCCCTGAACATGTAACCCCTGGCCCTGAGCATGTTACCCCTGGCCATGGGCATGTAACCCCTGGCCCTAAACATGTAACCCCTGGCCATGGGCATGTAACCCCTGGCCATGAGCATGTTACCCCTGGCCCTGAGCATGTAACCCCTGGCAATGTACATGTAACACCTGGCCCTGAACATGTAGCCCCTGGCAATGTACATGTTACCCCTGGGAATGTACATGTAACCCCTGGCCCTGAGCATGTAACCCCTGGCAATGCACATTGTAGCATCAATCAAAAAAACCCTAGCAATGTAGGTATGCGGCACTTATGTGACATAATATGTAATGAGCATTACCATGTGTGGCATATTGTGTAATGGACATTAAGGTGTGTGGCATAATGTGTAATGGGCATTACAGTGTGCAAAATCCCGTCTCACAAAGCCATGCCCTAAATTTTTGCAGCATGCCTTCGGCATGCACTGTTCCATTTTGTTAGGGGGTTGGGTTGTTTTGCACTATGGGGCATAATTTGAATTAGGGGTGGTATTATATGGCATGCACTATTCTTTTCATGGGTGTGTGGGATAGGCCTGAAATGTAAAACTTGCAGGGCTCCGAACACCAGAGCAACTACCCTGGCTGTGACATATGGGGGAAGGTGGGAGGCAAGGGAAGTGAGTTCCACCACCTCTCCAGGACCACTTTAAGCACTAAGGGTAAGGAGTTTTAATTAGTTTCTGAGAAGTGGTATATAGCCAATAATTGAAGTTGCATAATGGAGGCATATGCCATACATGTGGCATAGAGAGAATAAGGAGATAAGCACCAGTACAATGGAAACCCCCAGTAGACATCATTACCTGGGGCCCATCTCCTTCTCTACAGATCAAGTACTAGACTGTGCACTTGAATTATACATACTGTATCTTAGCTTATACTATCAATTGCTTTCATTAATATGGTACATTATCATGCATGCACTAACAGTATTTACTATACTACTAAATCCTACAGATGTCACAGAGGTAAACGTATCAGCACTTAGAGATAGAATGAACATGAGAAGTGAATGAGAGAGCTGAGGATGACACAGATGCTGGGGAGATATTAGACAAAAATAAATGGTAATTTTATCAATGGAGAATGTTTAGTTTTTGCAAATTCTAAGTGATAGGAAACATTGCGACATCCAGGAAGAAATGGCAGAAAGTCAGACAGATATCTGAGTGCAATACACTGTGTTGTAGGCTAAAAAAGAAGATGCCATTTACAAGGGAGATGGTATAGAGAAAGAAAGGTAAGGGCCCATAGGGGACAATTAATGTAGAGGAAATGCAGGGAGGGACAGCTAAAAAAAATTAGAAAGATCAGTTGCAAAGGTGGGAGGCTAATTCAATGGAGGGTGATCAGTGGCCAACAGTATTAAACAGAAAGATCAAGAAGGATGAGTAGAGAGAAGTGACCCTTTTTGACTACGAAAAGGTCTTTGGTGACCTTGGTGAGGGTAATTTCAAAGGAGGGTAGTTATAAAACTTGCAGATGTGTCCTCCCTCATTGTTGCTATTGTCACATTAACAGGCATTCGTGTCTCACCTAGTCCAGAGATCGTTCACTAATAAAATATTTTCATGCATATTTTTCCCTAAAAATACAAATACGGTGCATAGACTATGCAGATTAAAATAATATGTGGCATGTGTATATTCTGCATGTGACATCAGCTGTATCCACATAAAATGCAACGTTAGTATTTTCCACTTACACTGTTATGTAACATTTTGTATAGAGATACAGTTGCTGTTGCACGCAGAATGTAGGCATGCTGCATATCATTTTAATCAGTGTAGTCTGAAATAGCATATTATTCATATATTGGTGCAAATAAGGTATAATTTAATGGAAAAAAGATGTTCAGCGCTGGCTAAGTTGCATGGGAGTTAGCAGCTCTCATGCCCCCTGTGTTGCAACTCAATTTATATGATGTAGTTTCCATTATTGAAACTGTACACGTATTTCTGAATGTTAGTATTAATGATCTCAGAATAGGAAACTTTTTCTTTATTTTTTAGGTAATGGATGCTATCACTGATCCACGCAAGAATGATTTGGCAAGATCATGCTCATATTTTCCAGTAAAATGCCCCCAATATTCCAAAGTCCCCTTAAATAGAGATTGATGAATGAAAATCTGGTATTGTACTCTAAGGATCTAAGGTATTAACATGATAATGTGTTATCCAAGTCTCATCAATTATCAGCCACAAAAATGTGCCTACATTCCTTGAATCATTTTTCTTTGACATTTAATATAATATTTTACAACATATCTTATGCCTGTCTATTTATAAGCATATGAAAGTACATACGATTTGCAGAAAATATTTTTTTTAAGTTGTAACAATCTGTTCAATATTATAAACTAATAATAAATTATGTTATATAAAGTCAAACAGACAAATGTGTTTCCAAAGAAAGCATATTGCAACAACTCCCACATTTTTTGGCATAAAATATGTCAATCTTCTGTAATACAGTACAAGTACATAACACTTCTAAAGAAACAACACTAAAAAATTGTTATTATTTTCATAAGCTTATATTGTGCAGAATACAACTTGTCAAACACTGTCATATTAATTTATCAAATGAGCTTCGTAAAAAACAAAAAATGGAGTCATGTATTCAGAGTTTAAATAATTACCTTTTCAAACCATTTCTTATAGACTTAAACAGAGAATAATACAATTAATACTTAGCCTGGCAAAGTAGCTTATGCTATTTTCATTAAACATATGTCCGTTTTAGCTGTTCTTATGAAGATAAAATGGATTATTGTATTAAAAAGAAGAAAATACTGCATAAGTAATTTAATGGATTTACTAGAATGCACTCATTGGTGAATGCCAACCCCCTCAATAATATAATAAATTGCTATAAAAAATCTGTAATGTTTCCCTGTTTAACCAGATGTTGAGGTGACTGCGAAAGAAAGACCAATGTTGGTATAATTAGCAAAATCTAATCTGCATTCCCTTAACTAAAATTGGGTACACACCTACAGGCAGGGCTATTTTTCAGCAGGCTCCAGCAGGAACTGAGGCCCTTATTCTAGTTCACTCTTTCTGACAAAATATTTCTTAGATGGACAAAACCATGTGCACTGCAAGTGAGGCAGGTGTTACTTGTGCAGAGATAATTAGATTTGGGTGGGGTTTTACACCTGCCTCACCTGCAGTGCACATGGTTTTGTCCATCTAAGAAATATTTTGTCAGAAAGAGTGAACTAGAATAAGGGCCTCAGTTCCTTTTGGAGCCCGCTGAAAAATAACCCTGCCTACAGGTTTATCTGTATAATCTATCTGGTGGGAATAAAAAACTAGTAATATATCACAGCATATGGGAATCAAACATTTGTTCCCAAACACTGGAAAGTAGACAATGGACACTTAGACAAATTGGTCAAATCCATTAAAAAATTTATACAAACAATAGTATTTGTCTATTGTCCTTTGCGTCATAAAATTTCCCGAATTTTCTTCCTACCAGATCGAACAGATAAATCTGAAGGTGTGTACCTAGTTTAAGCATTGTGCTAGCTTTTAAAGAAATTAATATAGTTATAATATCAAAAAGGAGCCTATTTTAGTAACAGTTTGGCCCATTCTACAGTAGGCTAGTGTGAGAAGTATCCAGAATTAGATAACATATAACATAGAACCAAGGCTTACAGCTAGTGTATAAAACAGATATCCAAATTGTTTCCTAGAATACAAAGCAGGTATAAAAGTTGTTTATTCATATATTTTAAATTTTAATAAGACTATGCATTGTAGAGTTAAAATTAAAATCATTGGTAAACTATAAAGTAATATCCTAATTAAACATACACTATAAAACACAGCAAGCAAAATTGTGCTTTATAATGCACTAATACAGATTACAGAAAATAAACTCCACTGTACTAGTATTTATGTATTTATATATAATTGGCAGGATATATAGTAGGCCCTTATTCTGGTTCACTTGCAGAGAGGGGACTGATGTAACATGTGCAGAGAGCTTTAGATTTGGGTGAGTTATTTTGTTGCTGTGCAGGGAAATACTAACTGCTTTATTTTTACAATGCAATATAAATCTCACTTTGAAGTAAAACCCCACCAAAATGAAATTCTCTCTGCACATGTTACATCTGCCCCACCTGCAGTGCACATGGTTTTCTCCATTTGAGAAGGAATTTGCCTTTGCGAATGAACCAGAATAAGGGCCATAATGCGTAGCAAGACCGGCGGTCATGCAAGATGCTGGCCAAACTATTTTTTTAAAAGGAGCAGTCATTTACAAGGCATGCTTTTGCCTTGTAAATGATTGCCCTTTTAAGAATATCCAGACGGACTTGCAAAGCATTACATCCAACCCCAAGTATCTACAATGCCTAAACAATGTTCAAAAAACTTATGCCATCAGATACTTATGTCATTGTCAATCCAAATATTACTTTGTTCTGGTTATATTGTGAGGAATCATAGAGCTTGGAGTGGTATTTTATAGCTTTATTTGCCTTTTTCAGAATTTTGTAGCTCTATTCGGTATTGATATATTCCTGTGGAGTATTTACTCTTGAACAAATGTGTGCCGAGCCATAGTTCATTGATTCTGTCCTGCATAATAGAGATTGCTTACTGAATTGAGCTGCAAATTGTGTTTATTGGCATTCTGAAGAGTGCATTGCTTGCAGATCACAATTATGATGCTGGAAGTAAAACAAACAAATGGTGAAGACAGCTGTTTGGAATACAGGTCTAAGCAAAGCTTTATCTCTTAGGCGTCCTTAACAAAATGACCGACCTTTTGGTACAGGATCACTTGTATTATTTCCCTCAAGACTCGTTCTCACTCATTAAATTGATTGCTTGAACCTGTCTGATTGCAAATTCACCAGTTCAAACAAATATGTTAAATCTACTCTTAGACATAATCATTTTTAGGGATTGTCAATATCAGTACCATTTTGTAAATTGAGTTGGTTGAGTGAATAATTTTATTTCCTATGATTCAAATGTCACAATGAATAAACATTCATCTTTTCCAACCGGCAGGCCGATGCATATCAAGATGGTCGCATGTGCCAGTACAATACAATGCAATGATAGTTACCCATTTGACAGGTTCTATCACTGAGACAGTACATTATCTATCAATCATATCAATCATAACCACTGTTAAGCGTGTGGTCATGCATTGGTATATGCATGCCTTGGTGTGCTTGCATCCACCCAATCTCTTTGTATATGGGAGTGTGATTGCACACCTAAGAGTGGTAATACTGTATCCATTTAAAAAAAAAAACATTTTATGAAAAAACATTTTTTTTTATGAAAAAACATTAACCTGGAAAACAGTGTCCATTGCGCTTGAGTCAGGTGCATTCCCTCTCCTTTGCCTATGTCATAGGTTAATATATAGGCTTAAATCACTTTTGGCTGCTCCTCCTCCATCCTCTGAAGCATCCTCTGAAGCATCTAGACCACCTCTTGCTTCAGATGATGGGAGGGCAGGTCAGGAGTGTTTGCTAGTGCTCGAGTCTTTTGCACACAGTGGCTGAATGTCTAAAGTATCCCAAATTTTTTTTTGAAAGCATCTCCTGTATGCCCCTGCCAATTTGCAGCACCAAATTTATTGTGTGAGAAAACATGGCATGTGCTGGAATTTGCCCAGATGTAATGCTCACTCAATATTTCTGGCGTTGTCAGATATCACAATTCCCAAGGAGAGTCTAAGTGAGATAAGCCATTGTGCGATTCTGTCCCTCTAAGACATGGGTCTTCAAACTGTGGCCCTCCAGATGTTGTGAAACTACAAATCCCAGCATGCCTTGCCACAGTTTTAACACTCCCTTATAGCAAAACTGTGGCAATGCATGCAGGGATTTGTAATTTCACAACATCTGGAGGGCCGGAGTTTGAAGACCCATGCTCTAAGAGGTTCCCAGCAGTGTACCTCTTTGGGAACCGGTGATACACAGACTGTAGCCTGTGTAGGAACAAATTGGTGTTTGTGAGATGCCACTGCTGGTGCCACTGCTGTTGTTGTTGCTGCAGAAGAAAATACATCAACCCAGTGGGTTGTCACAATCATGTAGTCCTTAGTCTTCCCTGTTATACTTGTCCACATGTCCTTGGTTAAATAGACAATGAGTACCATCACATTTTTCAGGACACTAAGGACACTTTTCTTAATGTCCCTGTATAGTCTTGGAATCACTTGCTTAGGGAAGTGGAATCTAGATAGCATTTGGTGCCAGGGACACAGTACCTCCACCAACTGTCTAAATCCAACTGCACTAATGGCAGATACCGGCCACAGATCTAACACTAGCATAGATGGTATGGGCTCGGTAATCCACTTTGCAACACGGTGACTGCTGTCCTACAGTATTTCATTTTCCTTGCAAAGGACTGTTGGACAGTCAATTGCTTAGTTAATGTAGTAAATGTGGTCTTCCGACTCCCCATCTGGGATGACGATTGACTCCCAGCAGCAACAACAACAGCAGCAGCAGTAGCTGTAGTGCTAAAGGATCCTCCAGACTAATCCAGAATGGGAGAGGAGCCAATTAGGCTTATGACATGGCCTGCAGGACTACTCACTATCCTGACTGAGGAAGAAATTGATGAGGTGGGAGTTAGTGGTGTGGATTGCAGGCTCTTGGATACAACAGAAAAAAGGAATTTAGGTGTTACTGGACTGCTTCCACTCTTAGCCAATGTTTCTGAACTTAACAATGACTTATGATGAATGAGCTGCAGATGACCTATAAGGTAATAGTTAGCACCCCTACTTATTATGCTTTCACAAAGACTGCATGTGGCGAGACAGTTGTTGTCTGGATTCAGGTAGAAATAATTCCAGACTGAAGAGGTGTATTTTTTTGTCTTCTGAGCAGGCATGACAATGGGCTTGATGAGCCAGAGGTCCGTCCCCTACCTACGATGGTGGTGATTGACTGGGACTTATATAGGAAAGCCCCATGAGAATCCAACAGCAGGATGATGGAGGACAAACAATAAAAGATCAGGAAACAATTCCTACTACTAGTGCTAAAACTGTTGCCACCAGTCATGACATTGATGAAGTCCATCAACATCGTCTGCTAAGGCCAATGCCCAATGTCATAGAGGGCATGAAAAAAAGTGCAACATTTTACAAGAAAAAACAAAAAGTTTATGAGGAGAAACGTAAAATTGGCAATATACCACAAGGTGGCAAGGAAAGGCTAAGACCTTGGTCTATATTAATGACTATTTCTTGAGCTTCTCATTAAGATGGAAGGCCTCCTCCCTTGAAAAAGAAAAAAAATAAGTTAGTTAAAGCACAGGAACCAACTGTGAATTCAGAAATATCACCAAGCTAAGTCCAAGTGTGTCTGCGGTTGCGATGTCTAAGCCTGATCCTACCAATACTGTAAGGGTAGAGAAGGCTCCTTCAACCATTTGCACATCCTCTGCAAGTGTTGGGAGGAGCAGTGCCAGTCAATGTGCTGACATTGAGATTGAGGATGTCACTGTAGAAGTACACCAGGATGAGGAGGATATTGCTGTAACTTGCGCTACTGATGGGGGGGGGGTTGTAAATAAGTTTTATTTATATAGCGTACTTTCTCCAACATAACTCAGGGCACTGTACAGACATAAAAACAGTGTACATAATACATTGAATTTAAATAGTACAGCAATAGGTAGGTCACATAGACAGAGAAAACCTTGAGAGTAAGCAAAATGCAGGATTGGTGCAGGAATTTTAAATAATAACTTTCCCCAGTTGTGTATTCTACACTACAAAGGTACCAGATGAGGCAACCATCTTGGGCCCAATTACCCTTGGTAGGATAGGTTACCCCTAGAAGAGATAACACAAAATGGGGATAGAGTAAAGTAGAGAGGATGTGGTTTGTTTAAATAAGGCAACAGTGGAGACAGCTATTGCCCATGGGATGAAAAAGCCTGTTGTCATACCTGGGCGCAAGACCCAAAAATCCACCTCTTCTGTCTGGAATTATTTATTTTCTACCCAAAATCCAGACTACAACTGTCAAGCCATATGTAGCCTTTGTAAAGCCATAGTAAGCAGGTGCAAGGACGTCAACCACATAGAAAGAAACATTCTACCATATATGTCATTGTATCACATTCATCAAAACTCAAAAGTTAGTCAAATTCAGATAGTTTGGATTAAAGCGTAATCAGTCCAGCGACACCTGGCTCCCTTTTATTTGTTGTATCCAAGTGCCTTTAATCCACACCACCAACACCCTCATTGTCAACTGCGTCCACAATCAGAATTGGAAGTAGTCCTGTAGGCAAATTCATAAGCATAGGGACATAGTTTGTGAGGTTGAAAAAAACGTCCATCGAGTTGAACCTATTTTATAACTTAAAATTATTCTATTTACAAGAAGATGAAGTATGACAGCAGTCATCCAGTTGCAAGCAGATTACAGAGATACACAAAAAAATTATACACAGTGCGCTGGATGGCTGTCAGCAGCCCACACTATAAAGAAGAGGTCTGACTAACTCTTCTACACAGGAAATACAAAGGAAGTATATAGTGTGTCTGGCTCTTAACCCAATTGCTTTAGAGTGACTCTTACACTCGTTTTTGGTGCAGTGAAAAGTGTCCTTTCAGTCCATACATTTTTTGCATACTCTTAATCATCAAGCAAGATTTCTCTAGAATGAAAAGAATATCCAGTAGTGCAACACCTTTAATCCAATAGGAATAAATGTATTCACACATTGACACTAACATAACATAGAATAAAAAAAGCATACAATTTTTTGAAAGGTTCCCACACAGGATTTTCCACCGTGGCTACAGAAAAAATCACAGTCACGATAAAGGGCGGATGTCCATTTAAGCAAGATCCAAGTCCCAATTGAACAACCTGATATATCAATCAGTGTCAAAATATATAGGGTTGGAGGTGCTCCCCTGAGTCAGAGATAACATAGACAAAACAGGTAGAAAAAGAAGACTCTTTTTTGGGGGCACACTTAAGGTGGATGATGTATGCGTCAAAATTATAGTGTAAAAAAGGTTGATAAATTTAAAACTTAGCTTTTATTTGGTTTATTTTCTAAGATAGGTTGATCTCAAGACAAGAGATACAAAAAAGGACACACAAAGAACATATATAACAAATAAACACTGGTTAAAAGGCAATCCTCCCACCACTTGCGGGGAATCTTAGACCACACCCCTGAATGCAGTTACTCTATTGTGACTAAGCTGAAGAAAAATTATATATACACATATAAAAATAAATAAATTAATTTTCAATTGACAAGGAACAGTGCTCAGTTACACATAAATGTCTGTTCAATGGTGTGTTTAAAATTCACACGACAAAGATTCACCAGTTTAAACGAACTAATAATTGCCCACAATTTCAATAGGAGTTCTATTCCCCTGTTAGTATGAGACACAAAACGTTCGAGCTGGTTTAATTGTATGCTACAGAATTGAGAAACACTTGCAAAAGCTTTTCAGACTATGTAACCAAATTAAGTACTCTTGTATCAAATTTGAAGCATATATGAGTACCCTGGTAAACTGTAACAATTTGAGGCCTTATTACATATGTAGGGAAAGAGAAAATCAAAGAACGGCTACAATATCTGGTTTCTCACCCTGTTTCTGCTGTCTCATCATCTTATATAAATATATAGTGGATGATCGATGAGAGAACAGGGGAGAGATAATGTACTGCCTGAAATTGGCCCAAGGAAAGGTCTTTCTGCTGTTCCTGTGAACAGTGTCCAGTTTGGGCTGTTGCGTATTAATAGCAGAGCAACCGTCAACTAAACCTGTACCAGCGAATGAGAGAAGATTAAAGGAGATTCGTAGTTCGGAGAGATAAAGGCTCGGAGAGATAAAGTATACATACAGATCTTATTTTTCAGAGAAGAATTCTGGTTCAAAGGATAGAAAGGTGTCTGGGTAGCCTTTAAATGCTTCTTACAGCCTCAATCATCATGAGTCAGAGGATGATTGCTTAGGTACTGTGTGGGAGCATGTGGGGCATACAGTATAAGACAGAAAAATAGTATGACCAGTATAATCCTTCTGCTGCTCATGTATACCCAGCTTCAAAGGCACTGGTGCTTATTGGGCAGTGCAGTGGAATCTACAGCTTGCCCCATGAGTGAGAGAGGATTTAAACAGACAGGTTTAGCTTTAAGCAGTGTAAGCAGTAAGTACAAGATATAAATTTCTGATTTCAAAAGATGTTTAAGTTAATTTCTCTTATCTGTTATGTAGTCTCAGCCATTAGTCTCAGCCAGCATCAGTTTAGGAGTCGCCCAGGCCTGATGAGATGTCCACAAATCCCGCAGATAAGCCCAGTGGCAGTCGGGCAGTGTGTAGTGGGTATTCACAAATGGTAATTTCATCTGGCGTAGTTGCAATCTCACAAATGTCTGTAGTAAAACTCTGTAGCAGCCGGGCAGCGTGTAGTGGGTATCAGGCTGGCGGGGATGTGGTGTCACAATTGCCTGTAGTAAAGCTCTGCAGCAGCCGGGCAGCGTATAGCGGGTATCAGCGACCGCTGTGGAACACACAGGGGGACCTCAGGTTGGCGGAGATGGAGTGCGTACGGTTTTGTGCTGAGTACTATATCCTCCCGTCAGCACCAGTCATCCAGTCGGGCGGCAGGCGCCGGGTACTCGTAGCGGCTTCTGTATGTTTTCAGAGAGCCGGTATTTCAGCTTAGCACATCAGGGGTGCAGTGTAGATTGCCAGGTGGCACGGAAGACAGGGCTTGATCACATCCTCGAGGGCTTGATCACATCCTCAAGGATGTGATTAAGCCCCTGGGAGGGGCAAAACGCATCTTCCGTGCCACCCGGCAATCTACACTGCACCCCTGATGCTCTAAGCTGAAATACCGGCTCTCTGAAAACATACAGAAGCCCAGCGGGGAGTTTCGTAGTAAGGGGATGTGTGCACGCGTCCCCTTCTGGCGGCTGGCAAATCCACCACCAGCCCCTGCAAGAATGAAGGGTGCTCCATCTGTAGGAGGGCCCTGCTTGCAAGCTTACAATCATAACATTGAATCTTGACAAAGATCCTGCCGTGGATCAAAACGCGTTGGCAGGTGGATGTGGTCCCTTTCTACTACCCAACCACCCGCTTGGACGGAGCCGAAAGATCTCTCCACAAACCCTGTAGCAGTGCACAGATTCCTCTCCAACCTGGAAGCCGGTACCACGGCTGCGGCAATTGGCGGGGAGCCAGAAAGCACATTATAAACGGACAACGGAAGACAACTTGAGCACAGGCAGGAGGAGGTGCAGATCCACCCCTCACACCCTGGAACAAAGTATACGGGACGGACTGATCTTGTTAGATTCACCTGAGTTTTTTGTGAGTGATTTTTTCAGATTTTTTCTATTTTTTATATTCCTATATATTTTTTATGACTTATGATTTGTAGTTTCACAACATCTGGAGGGCCACAGTTTGAAGACCCATGTCTTAGAGGGACAGAATCGCACAATGGCTTATCTCACTTAGACTCTCCTTGGGAATTGTGATATCTGACAACGCCAGAAATATTGAGTGAGCATTACATCTGGGCAAATTCCAGCACATGCCATGTTTTCTCACACAATAAATTTGGTGCTGCAAATTGGCAGGGGCATACAGGAGATGCTTTCAAAAAAAAATTTGGGATACTTTAGACATTCAGCCACTGTGTGCAAAAGACTCGAGCACTAGCAAACACTCCTGACCTGCCCTCCCATCATCTGAAGCAAGAGGTGGTCTAGATGCTTCAGAGGATGCTTCAGAGGATGGAGGAGGAGCAGCCAAAAGTGATTTAAGCCTATATATTAACCTATGACATAGGCAAAGGAGAGGGAATGCACCTGACTCAAGCGCAATGGACACTGTTTTCCAGGTTAATGTTTTTTCATAAAAAAAAATGTTTTTTCATAAAATGTTTTTTTTTTTAAATGGATACAGTATTACCACTCTTAGGTGTGCAATCACACTCCCATATACAAAGAGATTGGGTGGATGCAAGCACACCAAGGCATGCATATACCAATGCATGACCACACGCTTAACAGTGGTTATGATTGATATGATTGATAGATAATGTACTGTCTCAGTGATAGAACCTGTCAAATGGGTAACTATCATTGCATTGTATTGTACTGGCACATGCGACCATCTTGATATGCATCGGCCTGCCGGTTGGAAAAGATGAATGTTTATTCATTGTGACATTTGAATCATAGGAAATAAAATTATTCACTCAACCAACTCAATTTACAAAATGGTACTGATATTGACAATCCCTAAAAATGATTATGTCTAAGAGTAGATTTAACATATTTGTTTGAACTGGTGAATTTGCAATCAGACAGGTTCAAGCAATCAATTTAATGAGTGAGAACGAGTCTTGAGGGAAATAATACAAGTGATCCTGTACCAAAAGGTCGGTCATTTTGTTAAGGACGCCTAAGAGATAAAGCTTTGCTTAGACCTGTATTCCAAACAGCTGTCTTCACCATTTTTGAAAGGTTCCCACACAGGATTTTCCACCGTGGCTACAGAAAAAATCACAGTCACGATAAAGGGCGGATGTCCATTTAAGCAAGATCCAAGTCCCAATTGAACAACCTGATATATCAATCAGTGTCAAAATATATAGGGTTGGAGGTGCTCCCCTGAGTCAGAGATAACATAGACAAAACAGGTAGAAAAAGAAGACTCTTTTTTGGGGGCACACTTAAGGTGGATGATGTATGCGTCAAAATTATAGTGTAAAAAAGGTTGATAAATTTAAAACTTAGCTTTTATTTGGTTTATTTTCTAAGATAGGTTGATCTCAAGACAAGAGATACAAAAAAGGACACACAAAGAACATATATAACAAATAAACACTGGTTAAAAGGCAATCCTCCCACCACTTGCGGGGAATCTTAGACCACACCCCTGAATGCAGTTACTCTATTGTGACTAAGCTGAAGAAAAATTATATATACACATATAAAAATAAATAAATTAATTTTCAATTGACAAGGAACAGTGCTCAGTTACACATAAATGTCTGTTCAATGGTGTGTTTAAAATTCACACGACAAAGATTCACCAGTTTAAACGAACTAATAATTGCCCACAATTTCAATAGGAGTTCTATTCCCCTGTTAGTATGAGACACAAAACGTTCGAGCTGGTTTAATTGTATGCTACAGAATTGAGAAACACTTGCAAAAGCTTTTCAGACTATGTAACCAAATTAAGTACTCTTGTATCAAATTTGAAGCATATATGAGTACCCTGGTAAACTGTAACAATTTGAGGCCTTATTACATATGTAGGGAAAGAGAAAATCAAAGAACGGCTACAATATCTGGTTTCTCACCCTGTTTCTGCTGTCTCATCATCTTATATAAATATATAGTGGATGATCGATGAGAGAACAGGGGAGAGATAATGTACTGCCTGAAATTGGCCCAAGGAAAGGTCTTTCTGCTGTTCCTGTGAACAGTGTCCAGTTTGGGCTGTTGCGTATTAATAGCAGAGCAACCGTCAACTAAACCTGTACCAGCGAATGAGAGAAGATTAAAGGAGATTCGTAGTTCGGAGAGATAAAGGCTCGGAGAGATAAAGTATACATACAGATCTTATTTTTCAGAGAAGAATTCTGGTTCAAAGGATAGAAAGGTGTCTGGGTAGCCTTTAAATGCTTCTTACAGCCTCAATCATCATGAGTCAGAGGATGATTGCTTAGGTACTGTGTGGGAGCATGTGGGGCATACAGTATAAGACAGAAAAATAGTATGACCAGTATAATCCTTCTGCTGCTCATGTATACCCAGCTTCAAAGGCACTGGTGCTTATTGGGCAGTGCAGTGGAATCTACAGCTTGCCCCATGAGTGAGAGAGGATTTAAACAGACAGGTTTAGCTTTAAGCAGTGTAAGCAGTAAGTACAAGATATAAATTTCTGATTTCAAAAGATGTTTAAGTTAATTTCTCTTATCTGTTATGTAGTCTCAGCCATTAGTCTCAGCCAGCATCAGTTTAGGAGTCGCCCAGGCCTGATGAGATGTCCACAAATCCCGCAGATAAGCCCAGTGGCAGTCGGGCAGTGTGTAGTGGGTATTCACAAATGGTAATTTCATCTGGCGTAGTTGCAATCTCACAAATGTCTGTAGTAAAACTCTGTAGCAGCCGGGCAGCGTGTAGTGGGTATCAGGCTGGCGGGGATGTGGTGTCACAATTGCCTGTAGTAAAGCTCTGCAGCAGCCGGGCAGCGTATAGCGGGTATCAGCGACCGCTGTGGAACACACAGGGGGACCTCAGGTTGGCGGAGATGGAGTGCGTACGGTTTTGTGCTGAGTACTATATCCTCCCGTCAGCACCAGTCATCCAGTCGGGCGGCAGGCGCCGGGTACTCGTAGCGGCTTCTGTATGTTTTCAGAGAGCCGGTATTTCAGCTTAGCACATCAGGGGTGCAGTGTAGATTGCCAGGTGGCACGGAAGACAGGGCTTGATCACATCCTCGAGGGCTTGATCACATCCTCAAGGATGTGATTAAGCCCCTGGGAGGGGCAAAACGCATCTTCCGTGCCACCCGGCAATCTACACTGCACCCCTGATGCTCTAAGCTGAAATACCGGCTCTCTGAAAACATACAGAAGCCCAGCGGGGAGTTTCGTAGTAAGGGGATGTGTGCACGCGTCCCCTTCTGGCGGCTGGCAAATCCACCACCAGCCCCTGCAAGAATGAAGGGTGCTCCATCTGTAGGAGGGCCCTGCTTGCAAGCTTACAATCATGTAATATTTTGGCAGGAAAAAGAGGCAATATTTCAGTTGGGCCTTGCACAAACTGACTTTGTTTTACTCCAGTGTGTCATTGCAATTTAAAATTTGGTACAGCATGGGACAGCACCTTTTTACAGCATAACATCCCTATATAGCATACAGGACAGTGCATCAGTACAGCACCCCTCTCCCACAGTACCCGGGTCATACTCCAGTGTGCCTTTATTGCTATTTAATATTTGGAACAACACAGGACAGCATCCCTGTACAGCAAAGGAGGACAGCAGCACCCAATAATTTGGCAGGCAGCGAGCACCCAATTATAGAGCAGATATGGAGCACCTCAGACAGGCAGCTTCATTATAGATCACAGGCAGCACCCAATTATAGTGAAGACAGGGTACCCCTAGACTGATAGAGCAGAGCAGACAGGGCTCCTTAGAGTAATACAGGAGATAAACCAAGGACCCACCTGACACCATCACCCACAGAAGGACAGAGGACCGTCCTGCACACTCTCCTATGCTGGAGTGAAAATGGCACCTATCGGGGGCTTATGTACAGTAGGATCCAAAACTCACGAGAAACCAACAGTGGTATGATAACATTTTGGCTTGCTCTGGGATCCGAGTCTTGCAGGAAAAGCCGAGCTGCACTCTGTTCCCATCTCGGATTGTGAAGTTCGGGGAAGGGTTGGTGGTGTTCGGATCTCAGAGATCCGAACCAGCTCATCCCTAGTTTGGAACGTATATGCAAATTGTAACATTCACAATAATATGTTTTTTTTTTTTTAAACCAGATAACTGCTTTCATTATCATTACAAAATGATATTCCTCTCCTTGCGACATACATGCATACCATGACACCCCTTGTTATGGTATGTCAGGTATGTTTAAAAAAAGTAGTGGCATTTTGGGTTCTCTAATTCTCAAGTACCACCAACAGGTCATGTTTTGTGGATTGCTCTAATTACTGTATGAACAGGTGAGTTAATCTATTTTGCCAGTTCAGTAATTATCCCATATGTTTCCACAGAACAAACAAACCCTAAAGTTATGTACCAAATGTGAGCGACGCTGGCATTTTTAGTGGATATTTTGCGCATCTCTCACAGAGATGTTGGCACTGAAAAACATGACTGGGTGATACATATTACGGCTTGAGAACCATTTACTTACAGTAAATTCATTACATTTAACTGCACTTGCAGGGATCCCCCTTTTCCAACAAAAAAAACCTGATACACCTGCATGAAATTAGGGGCCTAATACAGGCCTGATTGCATAGCTGCAAATATGCAGTCTGGGTAATTATCTATAGACTGCGCATGCATGCAGCCCATCCTTCAATAAAATCTGCTACTTTTTGGTCACTGACTGTGTACAAGTTGATTGGTGGAGAGCTGGCATTGGTAACTGGCTGTTTTCTGTGAGTGTTATGGAAAACGCAGGTTTGCCTAGGCATTTTAGGTGATGTGATTGAACACACGGGAAAAATCATTTGACGGTGAGCGTCCTGCCAATGCCTTTGCAGCTAATCACCGATCCAACTCATTTATCCAAGCCCTGCTAAGCAATTTGCAGGCTTGCACGGGGCGGGATCTCACTCTGGTGGGGTGACATATACCTGATCGCAGGGCGCCAAAAATTAGCAGCCCAGCAATCAGGACTGAATAAGGCCCTCAGTCTTTTCCATCCCAATTGCTTGCATTCTTTTTCCAAATACATTAAAATATTTGCAGCTTAAGGAAGCCACACTGTGTATTACTGGCTTGATTGGCTATTTATTGGCTAAACAGGCTAATTGCACAGTGTATAGCCATAACTGGGTGTGGATAGAAATGCCTACAGCAGGCATGTCCAAACTATGGCCCTCCAGCTGTTGTGAAGTCCCACCATCATGCCTTGCCACAGTTTTGCTATTAGGGAATGCTAAAACTATGGCAAAGCATGCTGGGATGTATAGTTTCACAAAAGCTGGAGGGCCTTACTTTGGATATGCCTGGTCTACAGTGTCTAGGTCGGTAGGCAATAGGTCCACCCCAAAAGGTTTACATGAAAAAGGTTGACATGGACAAAATATCGACTTTGATAAAAGGCCAACATTGACAAAAGTTTGACACAAGAAAAAGGTCGACATGAGTTTTTTTAGGCCACAATGGACCCCAAGGGTAAGTGAGTCCAGCCGCCATTACTGCCGCTTCTACACCATTGCAATGGCAGAAACTTCTCATGCAACTAAATAAATCAACTGTTATTTCTTTAATTGATTATACTATATGAATTTCACCCTTTGTGTATTTTGTCACAAGATCAGTTTTTTATCATCTCCCTTCTAATTATATAAAACCTACAGTAAATGCATGGGACTATTTTTGGACATAGATTTAATCACTACGCTTAAGGAGTTTAGCTTACCTTGTTGTTACATTTGGTCAATACCACAAAATCAATTGAATTGACTTCTGCAACAAAGCTAATGTGTCAAATTACAGAAGGTGATTTTTCAATAGTTAAATTAATTCATGGGCAAGTAAATATTTCAATATATTCAGACAGTAACATATTGTAGACCTCAAGCAGGCAGTTTAGACTGATTATTATTTAAAGAGTTTTCTAAACCAATTCTAATTTTATGGATAGCCAACATGTGAAAAACGTACTTTTCTAGTTACTTATGAGGATCCGCTATTCACTTTTGAATAATATTTATCCTTCAGGATAAAAAAAAAAAAAAACTATTTAATTTAATTTTCAGACCTCTGCTGTGCAGAGGTATACAATGCAACAAACAGGCATGCATACTACAAACATATCCAGATCTATGTAATCACAGCAATAATAATAATAATAATAATAATAATGTTTATACATTTAATACTAGACTAATACTGCTTTCACATTGCAGAAATGGGTAATGACACGAGCCTTGAGACCTTTCACATTGCAGGTGAAAACCGTTTTAAAAATCATTTAATACCATTCAAACATTCAACCCGTTTAACCCCCAAGGGACACGTTTCAAGCCATTGAAATAGAGCTGTTCAAACTGCCAAAAAAACGGCTTTAAAACGTGTAGGACTCTGCTTTTTAACCGTGTTGAAATACCGGTTAACTTTAACCGGTAAATCAACTCTGGCACTTTCACATTGCAGCCTTAAACGTTTTAAAATGGAAAAAAAATGGCAATATACCGTTTTAAAAGTGCGATGTGAAAGGGGTATAAAAGTTTTGTCAAACTATGGAAATATTGTTATTTAGGGGGTATTCAATCTGGGATTCTGACTGTAGGAACAAGATGACAGTCAGAATCCCTGGCCATTTTTGTTTTATCTGACAGTAACTTGAAAGTCGAGATTCAATGTTATGTGCAAAAAGGGATAGTGTGTGATATTCAAACGAGCCTCTTCCCCAGCAGCCCGAATGGGCTCTCCAGCCGGTTCAATCAGCCGGCAATGCAATTGTCAAACAAGATACAGTAGGGGTTGGAGAAGCCTATATAACCTGGGCGCTTGGGGTCAGATGTTAGAGAATAGTAACAATTTTTCAATTATAGAGATTTATTTTTGTTTTTATTAATGGAATATAAAAAATAGAAAAAATCTGAAAAAATCACTCACAAAAAACTCAGGTGAATCTAACAAGATCAGTCCGTCCCGTATACTTTGTTCCAGGGTGTGAGGGGTGGATCTGCACCTCCTCCTGCCTGTGCTCAAGTTGTCTTCCGTTGTCCGTTTATAATGTGCTTTCTGGCTCCCCGCCAATTGCCGCAGCCGTGGTACCGGCTTCCAGGTTGGAGAGGAATCTGTGCACTGCTACAGGGTTTGTGGAGAGATCTTTCGGCTCCGTCCAAGCGGGTGGTTGGGTAGTAGAAAGGGACCACATCCACCTGCCAACGCGTTTTGATCCACGGCAGGATCTTTGTCAAGATTCAATGTTATGACTGTTGAATGTCAGAAAGTCTGTGTATCATGGAAAACGATTGCGGATTGTCAAAAAACAGGCATGAATTTGACAATCTGTGGCCGTTTCCAACAAAACAGATCCAACTTTTTTTTTCAATGTCATTAACGGCAGCATTGAATAGGTGAGTGACAATATTTTCCCTGGCGGGAACTATCCGCACAGATTGCATACCCCTCTGTGATTAGATAGTGGCTAATGCTGAGATGACAAACAGTGGGGGAAATTTACGAAGATGAGAGTTCTATTTCAAATGGGATGTTGCTATGGGCAACCAATCAGATACTCTCTATTATCTTCTAAATAAATAAGAAGTAGATTCTTATTGGTTGCCCAATAATAACATCCCATGTGAAATACAACTCCCAGTAAGTTAGCAATAATTGCTCCTGCATTCCACATAACAGACTGGAGGCCTAATTCAGCATGGATCACAAAAGCAAAATCTTCTCTAATGGGCAAAACCATGTGCACTGCAGTTGGGGCAGATGTAACATGTGCAGAGGGAGTTCCATTCCACTGTTGTAAATATTGACACTAATTGAATGCCCCCTTAGTGGGTAAAAGTGAATGAGTCAGAAGAATGATGCAATAATGACAAAATCCATATTTTAAAGTAAATACAAATTTGCTTTCTTTAACCATTGGCACTGAAAGGTTACAGCAACATGCTATTTCCGTAGCACTTATTTACATATTTGATCACAAGATAAAAAACTCGCTAATTGCATAAATGTGCAAAACCCTTTTGTTATGGTGTTCTAATCATTATGTTCCTAGAGGTTAGCTTACCTTGTTTTTACATATAGTCAATATGAATAAATCAATTACGATGACTTTGAAACAAAACTCATGTGTCAAATTATAGATTTTTTTTCTGTCTGTGCTTTGGAATGAAATGAAGAGTGATTTTACATCTAACCTAAAATCCCCAAAAAGTAAATACTGTACATTGTGTTAGCTAATTTCTACCTCTAAAAAAAAAAAAAATGTTTTTACGTATGACATTTTGCACATTTGGTGGTCCATCTGAAAATGGGCATACAGTAGGGGGAAAGCACGATAAGGGGAAGCAGCAGCAAGCACAGCTACAGAAGTATACAGTACAATAATTTATAGGTAATTTATCACAAACTTAATCCCATATATGGATGGGTTGAGGTACTGTAAATACGATTAATACCAAATTGTATGTATCAATTACCACCAAGTATGTATCAATTATTGCACGCAGAGACAGAGCTTGTGAGGAAAAAAATCACAAATTCACAAAAATACCCCACTACTTATTGTCTCTCTGCTTATACTTACATTCCGTGATCATTGATTGCTGATTCTCTACTGTGGTCAGCTGGTCATGTGACCCCCGGTCAGCTACTCTCTTCTGTAAACTATGATGCTGGATTACAGCATTGTTATCTAAATTTACAACATATTCAGCTTCTGGCTGGGGTCACAGAGCAGGAGCTCGGTGACCAACTGACCGGAGGAGAGAGCTCACCAATCACCGTACCCCTAGGTGCAGGTTAGTATTTTTTATTTGACCTTTCCTAGCCATTCCTCTGCAAGCTGTGGACATTTAAGGCAGGAAGTCAACACACTCAGGGGGTTATTCTAGTTCACTCGCAAAGGCACAATCACTCTCTTATGGACAAAACCATGTGCACTGCAGGTGGGGCTGATGCATTCCCCAAAATTGGATCATTGCTGAACTTTTTCACCTGTCTGCTACATGTTTAAAACATAGACTGGGACCTGATTATTGTGTTGGCTTTTTGGTTATGATCTGTTTCCTTACATGCGTGACATGATCTCTTGGTAATTATTATATCCTGATGCTGCCCTCACTGTACCTGCTCATGTTCAGTACTTCCTGTGTCTGAAATGTCAGGACCCATGGGGTGATCACAGTAAAAGCTCCAACCTTCTTGTGGTACCCCTAGTGCAAAATTTAGTTGACCTCTCCAAAATACAATCCTTTCTGGTGAAATTTATAGCACATACAGAACCATAAATGAAATATGCTTGTCTGAACATTAGAGTTACCACCTACAGATCTTCCTTAATGGTACACACCTCCCTTATGGTGCATACACACTGGTCAATTTCAGCTACCACTGATATAGTTTACTCTATTGAGGGTGCTGCCAGGTGAATGACATAGAGCAAACACATTAAACAATACAATTTAATTATATCTTTCAGTGGTGTTCAGTTGAGGCTCTTACCCTTGCGGAGGAGGGGAGCTGCTGAGATATGGGCATCCCCCCTCTGCTGCCGCCGCTGGGCTCTCCGCTGCTGCTGGTCCCAGACGCCGGTCCCCTGCACAGCGCCAGCGCATGCGCAGTAACTTCATACATACTCCACATGCACTGGCCCAAGCCTCCATGGGCTACCTTGCACCAGATTCCCGAGTCCGGCGCATATGCAGAATCCGTTTTTGTGGCTGCCCCACATTTTCGCACAGAGAGACATCCCAGAGGGAACACCTCCCAATGGTACTGCCTTGAGTGACTGGCAGGTCAGACTTCCAATAGGAAGTCACTGCTAGTCACATTGAAGCCAGAGCAGTCTCACAGACTGCATCTGGTTTCATAGGCAGAGAACAGTGGCAGATGTAACCTGGGGGGGGCTGCAGCCCTACAGCCCATAGGTAAAAACCGCCACTGGTAATGTCTATGGGTACCTTGCTGAGCATTCAGGCATTTTACAATATGTCAAATTGAGCTGCATGCACAGACAGACAACAGGGGGTCATTAATGACTCACGGGAGCACGCATCACTCATCGTTTATACCATAGACACTGGGTGGCATTTTAATTGATGTTGATCAGAACGGTCAAAATTACCGATATTATTTAAAAAAATGGCCAGTGTGTGTACGCACCTTTAGTCTGCCGTTCCAGGTACTCTCTATCAGGAACCAAGTAGGGCTAAACAACAGTTAGTGACAGAAATATGAACAGGCATTTTTACAGACATGTATTGTATAACATTACTTATGTTGCACAGAAAGCAAACGGGTTCAACTGTAAATGACATTGTAAATGACTCCATGTGTCATCTAATTTAATATCTATAAAAGTTGATATGGAGTATATCTATGAGCCCGAAATGACAGCAATTGTAATAAATCAAGTTTGTATCATGGATTATTTGCTATATTTTGACATAATGTACTTGTAATATTTTAGATTTTGCTGGAGAAAATGTGTTTAGCTCCTATGATAGTTACCTGAGATGTTATGCCAAAACAAAATTGGGTCTAATCGCAGCAGGGAGTAAACATTGTGCCAATGAGCATTCAATTATAAACAATGTACAATATATTTTCAGCATATGGTAAATTCTGTTTTGTTAATATAAAATAGAATTGCACTGAAACGGAAAAGGTTGGCGTTTGGCATGATCCTGGAACCAGATGGTCAATGACAGTTACAATATTGAGTTGGTATAATCTTAGATCCAGCTTATTGCTGTATTTTAAATATATTTGGCAAGAAGTGTAAAGTTTCCTATATAGTAGGTAAGTTTTGCTAGCAGCAAGAAGCCCTTTCAATGCCCTTTCGATAATGACAATTTCTACAGAAGAAAATGTCCCTGCCCACCTGAGCAGCATGACGCGTTTTGAAAAAGTTAAAAGGTTTATGTTAAAATGCTGAAGAAAAAAAAACAACCTTAAAAACTGGTATCCTGTGCAGAAACAATCATCAAAATAGCAATACTTATACCCCGTGATATCATATCCAGAAATTGTTATGGATAAACAAAGCAGTTATACACCTGTACAAGTTTTGAGATTCTAAAACGTTAATTATTTTGAACAATCCCTTGGTGACAAATTGCTGCATATCAAAGGGATATCATTATTCTGAAACTGACTCTTACAGACAGGACCTATGGGATTCAGTGACTCTGCAAGCCTCTGCAAGGGTTTAGTCTCACAAGGAAGGGGCATAGCCACAAAATGGTACCCGGAAATAAAATTACGCCACACAGTCAGTAACCAATCTTATTTGCATTACACTGCACATATTGCACCTTATTCATATTAAATCACATAGTTGTGTCCCTAATTCATGTTACAACACACAGTAGTACCTCTTTTTCACATTCCGGCACACAGCAGTGCCCCTTATTCACATTACATTACACAGTATTTGCCTTTATGCACAATGCCTACAGTAGGGCCCCTTCTACGCATAATGTCCAAGGCAGTAGTGCCCCTTACACATATGGCCTAGTTCAGATTTGGTCGCAAAACATCTACTGTATGTAAATCGGTCAATGTTTTTATATTACGCATGCATCTGAGCCACTTTGTGCACACTCAGCGTTTGAATGGCAATGGCAGTCATGCAATGAATTATTTGCAAAGCGGAGGTGGTAATGTGGAGTGGTCAGATAAGCGCAGGTGTGTCATGGCCTTACAGAGAACGGTTTCTGGCTGCGCATAAATTAGCAGTTGTGATCTTACTTATTACTGTAGATTCCTCTCAGAATTTTCAAAAATAAGTGATTTGCTACAATGGTACAGATGTATTAGCAATTGAATATCATCGGACAGAAATTATGCAACAGCAGTGGGCATACCTATGCTCAGGATAGCTTCTGCCCATATTAGCATACCAATGTGCCCTCTTAGAACATTGCATGTGATGTGGACCAAGTGCCTTGGCATAATGTATTGTAGACAGGCATCAGGAATGGGGGAGCCAAAGGCTGCAGGAGACTGCTGAATGTCATTGACATCACCACTTGTGACTCTCATAGTGATTGGACCAATCCTGTCACCATGTGCATGCATCTAATTCCCTGCTGCTCACAGAAATGCATTAACTGGCGATATTGTATCATAGCGATTCCAAGCCGCCAGTGCAAATAAGACATGACAAACAAGAGTAATTTGTGGTGATTGAGGATAGATGAGCACAAATACATCTGTATATCAACAGTGACAACCTTACCCCTAATGACTCCTGGTTTGGAAGTGCATATTCTTCATATGCCAGCAAAAGAGGTGTGATCTCTTGGGTAGCAAGACCCTCATTTTCATCAATGCAAGGGCCTGGAGTCTTTATGCAGTGCTGGCTCCTACACTGTGACAGGAGCTGAGTACTGCATGAATGTTACAGTTCAGCACCTAGCTTCTATCACTGAGGAGGAGTCAGCACTTTGGGGTCACTCTGTAGCAGGTAACACCAGGATGTATCCTGTACCTTCTGCACCCTCTTAGTGATGTCACTGTTTGCTGCAATGAGTGAATATCATGGCAGCTCTATGATATACTATGTCTCAGGGCAAAGTTTTAACACATCTGTATAATCGGAATTACAAAATGCAAAGGAAAATATCGGAAATCGCAAGAGCATCATAATAGTGCACCTTATGCACATAATGCCAACAGTAATAGTGCCCCTTATACACATAATGTTCAAAGGAGTAATGGCACTTACAATTATTATCCACATGAGGGAGGGGAGAGAGGGTAAGTGTAATGCCTGCTGCTGCTGCCTGTCTGTCATAACAGTCATACAGGTACAGTGCATGTGAAGGAGTAGGGAGGAAATGAGAGATGACTCAGAGAATGATGACCTGTGCATCATGCTGCCAGTGCCACTGTCAGGATCCGGACAACAGGTCTACACCAAAAAGGTTGACACCATTAGGTCAAAAAACAAGAAGGTTGACATGCAAAAAGTTCGACATGAAAGAAGGTCGACGTGCAAAAGGGTCGACATTCAAATAGGACGACAAGGGGACAGTCAACAATCAAAAGGTCGACATGGTTTTTTTTAACTTTTTTTGGAGCCAACATGTGCTGACAGGCGGTATTTCATGCCCTACCATCCACTAGGGCGTGGTGGGAGAATAAAATAGTGTGCCGAGCATAGGAAAGCACTGTGCCCGAACCATGTTGACATTTTGACTGTCGACCTTCCCCATATCAATCTAATGCTTATGTCGACCTTTTTGTATGTTGACCTTTTGCATGTCGACCTTCTTGTTTGTCAAACTAATGGTGTCGACCTAATGGCTGTCGACCTTTTGGGTGTAGACCCCTTGTCCCACACCTCCACTGTCTGTACAGTTTGACAACTGCATTCAGCACCAACAGCAGACACTAGCAGAGTAGTATAGCGGAGAGCACCTCTCAAGCCTGGTGCTTTGCATACTCTGCTGAATAGCCTGGGCCAGCCCTACTAACAGATATGTCCTCGCACAATTTGGAGCTAGTGTAACCAATTAGCAAAGTATTAATCTTCACAAACACTTCTTTTAGCAATAAACAACAATTTTGACAGGAGAGTGTATTTTGATCTTTGCTTATAATATAAGTAGAACGTTTAGTCCAATATGACACAACATGTATGGCTTACCCTATAAACTACATTTAGTCCATATACAGTATTTCTATATTGTAATAAGACCTAACTGCCCAATTAGGATGTTTGAGCCGTGGCTTTCACATGAAGCTCAAAGCTAATGGATTGCAGAGGGCTTATTTTACATGAGTAATACAGAGTGGAAGTTTTGGGAGAAAATAACTATTAAGTTTGTTGCATAGAGTAAAAAAAAAAACCTTGTAAATTAGTAAATATTAATAGCATGCCGCATTAATATTATAATAATGCAGATTATTATAAGTCAAGTAACAAAATTATTATTTTCTATTTAGAAGACCAAGTACAACATGAAAATTGTGCACAATTTGTAATATTTTCTTATAGCTATAGTTATAGATGGACAGTAAGTTATGAAAAAAATAAGTGTACATATTCCAAACCACGGTATTCGTTCTTTCTAGAATAAAAATCTTATGTAAATAATAATATGCATGTACTGTATATATGAAATAACGACTGGGTTTGAATAATGCAGGGGTCAAATATAATAACCAAATTTAATATCTGCCTGATTCAGTAAATAAAGCAATCTCAAATATTCCACATATAGATTATGTACAACTGCAGAATATATTTCAAAATTATAAGGTTATAATGAAATGGTAAGTGCTGGTAAATCCGGGATGCAGCTTAAATCCCGGCGGTCGGGATCCCGGCGTTCAAAATCCCGAACGCCGGAATCCCTACACTTTCTCCCCTCGTGGGTGTCCACGACACCCTTGGAGGGAGAATAAATTAGAATAATCTGCTGCGAGGCCTGCTGCGAGCCCGCAAGGGGGGGGGGGGCGATCCACGTCCCCCCCTTGTCGGGATTTCGGCGTCTGGATTTTGAACGCCGGGATCCCGACTGCTGGCTTTTCATGCGGTAAATCCAAATATAACAATTAATGCTAACTGATTTCTAAAAAATAAAAATAAACTCTAAATAAAACAGAAAAGCAAAAGGTAACAGAAAAAAATGACCCACCCCCCCCCATTCCCATTCCCAACCTTTTACTTGAATTATTAAAAATACTTTTATACATATCAGCATCCAATTTATCACCATCCTGACTCATCGTTATCTTCATTAATGTATTTCTGTTAGATGCCACAAACCATATATACTCGAGTATAAGCCTACTTTTTCAGAACAGTTTTTATGCTGAAAAAGCCCCCCTCTGCTTATACTCGAGTGAGGGTCCCACTTGAGTCAATAAGTTTTCCCAGTTTTTTGTTGCAAAATTAGGTGCCTCGGCTTATATTCGGGTCGACTTATACTTGAGTATATACGGCAACTGTACTGCTGGACAGAGTTACTATAAATACTGTGCAAAATACAATTACACATACAAACAGAACAGGTTTACATACAGTAGGTAGAGATGTGAATCAAAATGTAGAGCAGGCAATGCTGAAACAATCAAAGTTATCTGGACTTGGAATAGACATGGGATTAGACATGACAGAACATGTAGAGATCAGGCTATACAGAAGAGGTGACATTTGGAAAGCTCTTCACAAAATTGAAGATGGGGAAATTCCAATCATATGGTTTAAGGAGTTTCATAGGCAGGGAGAAGTAAGGGATAACTGTTGTAGGCAAAAGTGAGCAGATGATGCTGCTGAAGAGAAGTGTAGGTCAGAGACTTCTGAAAGAAGTCTAGAGGAAGGACATGTAGCAATGTTAGAGGAGGATGAATGGAAGAACTAGTGATGACTTAGACGGGGATGTCATATTTGATTAAATTCTGGAGGACATTTGGAGCCTTTGGGAAGATACAGCAAGTTGAGAGTATTGTAGGATGTTTCAGTATAACAGTTTCTTTAAAAGAATTCAGAGTGTAAGGAAGGGAACCATTATAGAACAGTGATGTGAAGGCCATATCAGTGATAACTTTGAAGGTGAAAAATATGGTGAAATATATTTCAAATGGGAGAGATGATGGCAAGTGAGTAACCCTCTGATTTATTACAGAATAAAACATTTCTATAGCCCACACATGTAATATATTTGACTAGTGTATCACTTGAAACATAATAAACACATTTTGAATAACAACAAAAAATCAACAAATTATTTAAATTCATCCTCACAAACTTTAAGTCAGTGAATAAACTCCATTCTCTCTTTATATTCAAAATATCTTTTTGTTTTTTTAAATGGGAATTAGCAGATACCAGACATCGAACAGGCAGTACACAGAGGCCAACTGCAGATACTGTAACATAAGTAACAATTGGAAGAGCAATAAACCTGTATAAGAACTGACAGACATGCCATATTAACAGATATGTGTATGAACTACACAACTAGCCTTATCTGTACTTAACGCTTATTAACTGGGGGGAGTCATGTTTTTCAGGATGTATTAATAGTGCACCTAATGTGCGCTAGGGACAGCCTGGGCTGTCCCTTGCAATCCCCCCCCCCCAGTAATGTGGGTGAAAATCTGGGATCCAGTGACCATCAAGCAGTATGGTTTAAAATAAAGACAGAGACTGACTCATCGCACACAAAAACAAAGGTGTTAGATTTTAGGAAGGCTGATTTTGTAGAGATGGGAAACTCTGTAAGGGATTCTTTGGCAGAGTGGAAGAACTTGGAAGGAGTGCAGGATAAGTGGGAAAAATTAAAAAGTGCAATTCTAAAAGCAACAGAACTTTGTGTCAAAAGAGTTAGGAAAAACACAAGAAAAAGAAAGCCATTGTGGTTTGCAAAAGAAGTAGCAAGTATTGTGAAAGCAAAAAAGTTGGCCTTTAAGAAATTTAAGCAGACGCAGAAGAATGAGGACAAAGAGGTGTATCTTGTTGGACAGAAGGAGGCTAAGAAGGAAATCAGATGTGCAAAAGCACAGGCTGAAGAGAAAATGGCCCAGTCAGTGGGTAAAGGGGGGAAAACTTTTTTTTGGTGCATAAGTGAAAGGAGAAAAACAAAAAGTGGAATAATTAGACTGAAGACAGAGAGTGGAAGTTTTCTTGAGGGGGACAATGTAATAGTAGATAATATTAATAATTATTTCTGCTCAGTATTCACTGCTGAAAGAGAGGGGAAGGGGCCACAGTTAAGTTGCAAGTATAGTCAGAAAACTGAGGGAGAGACAAGTACATTTACAGAGGAGAAAGTCCTCACAGAACTCTCAAAACTGAAAGTGGATAAATCAATGGGGCCAGATGGGATACATCCAAGGATACTAAAAGAGCTTAAAGGGGAGCTGGTAAAACCAATAACAGAATTATTCAACCAGTCACTAGCTACTGGAGTAATCCCAGAGGACTGGAAAACAGCGAATGTAGTCCCACTGCACAAAAGTGGAAGCAAGGAAGAGGTAAGCAACTATCGACCAGTGAGCCTTACATCAGTAGTAGGGAAATTGATGGAAACACTCTTAAAACAAAGAGTTGTAGAATATCTCAAAACCAGCAATTTACAGGATCCAAAACAGCATGGGTTTACTGGGGGAAGATCATGTCAAACAAATCTTATTGACTTTTTGGTACTTATGTAGTATCTGGGCTGCCGATTTTGTGATTGTATGCCTTACCTTAAGGCATACAATCAGATGCGATGCGATGCGATTCGATGCGATTTTGCATAGGATTCAATGTTAAGAAGGTCCTGTTCATTTCCCCACTATCCAAGTGGGCATAGAGTTGATTTTATATAGCGTGGCGAGCGCAGCGAGCCACCGATCCCGAAGCGTGGCGAGCGAAGCGAGCCCCGCGAGGGGACGCATATTTCTTAAAAAGTATTCTGTGTCCCCGCGCGGGGCTCGCTACGCTCGCCACGCTTCGGGCTCGGTGGCTCGCTACGCTCGCCACAGGTTTATATCCAACTCCATGCCCACTTGGATAGTGGGGAAAGGAAAAGGACCCCTTTTTCCCATTGAATTCTATGTTAAAATGGACTCAGACCATTTTAACATTGAATCCTATGGAAAAATCTTGACCATCACATCACATACGATTTGGTTGCATGCGATGCGATGCGATGCGATGCGATCCGATCCGATTTCTAAATCGGACGCCCAGATACTACATAAGTACCGACTTTTTTGACTGGGTGACTAAAGTAATAGATCAAGGTGGGGCTGTAGATGTAGCTTATCTAGACTTTAGTAAAGCTTTTGACACTGTCCCACATCGCAGACTGTTAAATAAACTTGAAAGCTTGGGATTGGATTCTAAGATAGTTGAATGGATAAGAGCGTAGTTGCAGGACAGAAAACAGAGAGTTGTAGTAAACGGAGTACAGTCAAAGGAGGGAAAGGTTACAAGTGGAGTACCCCAGGGATCTGTACTTGGACCGGTGCTTTTTAATATCTTTATTGGTGATATTGCAAATGGAATTGAGGGTAAAATGTGCCTTTTTGCAGATGACACAAAGGTATGCAACAGGGTAGACACACCAGGAGGGGTAAAACAAATGATTGAGGATCTAGGCAGATTAGAGAAATGGTCAAGAGAATGGCAACTACAGTTTAATGCCAAAAAATGCAAAATCATGCACTTGGGTCTCAGAAATCCAAAGACTCAATATAGTATAAATGGCACTATAATGGAAACTACTGAGGAAGAGAGGGATCTAGGTGTCACTATTTCAGGGGACTTAAAAGCAGGTAGGCAATGTAACAAAGCAATGAAGAAGGCAAGTCAGATGCTTGGTTGCATAGGGAGAGGTATCAGCAGTAGAAAGAAAGAAGTAATAATGCCACTGTATAGGTCATTGGTACGACCTCACCTAGAGTATTGTGTTCAGTTCTGGAGGCCATATCTCCAGAAGGATATAAATACATTAGAGACTGTACAAAGAAGAGCAACTAAAATGGTGCATGGCCTACATCACAAAACGTACCAGGAAAGACTAAAAGATCTTAATATGTATACTTTAGAGCAGAGAAGGGAAAGGGGGGACATGATAGAAACTTTCAAATATATCAAGGGCTTTAACAAGGTACAGGTGGGAGACATTCTTCACAGGAAGAGGAGCAACAGAACACGAGGACATGCACTGAAACTAGAGGGAGGAAGATTCAGGGGAAATGCGAGGAAGAATTTTTTCACAGAAAGAGTAGTAGATAAGTGGAATAGCCTCCCAACAGAGGTGGTAGACGCAAATACAGTAGTACAATTTAAACATGCTTGGGATAAGCATATTGATATCCTTACAAAAAAATAAGGATCTAATATGGTTTGAGGTAACATGTTTAAAAAAAGGGGCAGACTAGATGGGCCAAGTGGTTCTTATCTGCCGTCAAATTCTATGTTTCTATGTTTCTATGTTTAATGTATTAACAGCCGCCTAGGCGTTAAATCGCCCCACCTGATTTGCCAGCCCAGGGCTATCATTGTCCTGGCCCCACTGTGGGGACAATGCTAGACCTGCAGCTGGCTCTGGGCTTCGCACAAGATCTTGCGAAAAAAGTGAGATCTTGCTCATGCACAGAGAGCCGCCTTGGGTGGGGGGGGGGTAGTTTTTTTTTTAAATGAGCATGTTCCGGGCTTCCTGGGGCACCAAAAAGGAGAGCCGTTAACACTGGGCATAATGGCTCTCCTTATAGGCAGGCAGGGGAGGTTAATACGTTTAGCCAGAATGTTACATATGTTACATTTGCACCACATGCATAGTTTTGTCTATCTGCAAAAATTGCATGGGCAACACCCGAATTGACTATGTGTGCCAAGATTTAATTATATTATTATTATAATTAATTAGATTATATTGTAATATTGATAAAATGTCAGAAACTTGTAGCTTCCCTTTTACAAATGTCTTGTGCTATTTATGATTGTATCTCTGGGAAGGGAAGAAATGAAACATGGTACCATAAAAGTGGCTAAAAACGGGTAAACTGTCTAAATTGGATTATATTACATTACAGAAATATAAACTTATGGTCTTGAATATCGTATAATTGGAGTATATTTATAATTTTAAAGAAACATCTAATTTTCCACCTTTTTTAATCATTGTTTTACAAAATAAATGTATAGAGTACTATACATTTGGTCATGCTCAGTTATACAAAAAAATAATAATATATATATATATATATATATATATGTACACAGGAGAGAGAGAGAGAGAGGAGACCCTTGGAGCTTATGGCAGGGCCCGCAAGAATAAAGCGGCAATCCACGGATTTGTTGTGAATTAAAGTTTTCTTATATGGGTCAATAAGCAGACATTGTTCTCGTCAACGTTTCAAGGCCACCTGGGCCTTTTCATCAGGAAGTGCATTACAGTGCATAAAGTGCCGGCACTTTCACAACAAATCTGTGGAGTGCCGCCTTATTCCTGCGGGCCCTGCCAAAAGCCCCAAGGTCTCCTCTTTATTATAATGTGAAGGAAAGCACCTCGGTTCTATCTATTTTTTCCGGATTGCCGATGATAGCCACTAGATCGACCACTAATGGTCTACATACCCTAGGTCGACATTGACAGAAGGTCTAAATAAGCACAAGGTGGACATTGACATGATCGGCAATTATAAGGGCGGCTTGAGTTTTTCACATTTTTGTGTCTATGTCGACATGGACACCATATACTGTAAGTTTACCGCTGCGCTCGCCATGCTTTGGGCACTGTGCCTTGTCGTGCTCAGCACACTATTATAATCAAACTCTATTCCCACTTGCATGATAATGTATGATTCAAGTGAATAAAAAAAAACATGGAAAACGTGTGTCAACTTGTGTTGACCTAGGGTATGTCCATTATAGGTGTCAACCTAGTTACTGTCTACCCATAGTCGTCGACCTAGACATTGTCGAACCAGGGTCCGTAGTGATACAATTTCAAGACCCATTCAAATATATAAAAAATAACACAGCAAACATCTAACAAGTTCTGAGTATAAAATATATGTATTTCCACATGAAGCAAAACAGTACACTAAAACATCAGTATATACGGGATGCAGTTACAATCCCGGTGGTCGGAATCCCAACATTTTCTCCCTCTATGGGTGTCCACGACACCCACAGAGGAAGAATAAATGAGTGTGCCGAGCGTAGTGAGGCACCGTGCTCGCTGCGTGGCGAGCGCAGCGAGCCCACAAAAGGGGGCGATCCACGTCTCCCCTTTTCGGGATTCCAGAGGTCGGCATTGCGGCATCTGGATTTTTAACACCGGGATTCTGACCGCAGGGATTTAGTACCAATCCCGTATATACACATTCAACTAATCCTTTTAGCAGAAATTGCTAATTTCCTAAATAAATTATGTTTTTTCTCAGTATGTTTTAACACTTGCAGGAATGTGCTGGAAATGTATATTTCCCTGTCTGTGATCTCGCTAGTTTTCCTGCTGTATAACTGTATTACACTTCTAATGGGTACCAGCAGGTATTTCAGTTAAGTAAAAAATGATCAAAAGTGAATTTTTTTTTTGATAAAATTCTAGACATTAACAACGCTTGTGCCTGGTAACTATAAAGAATTATATATAAGCTATTCTGAAATATAGGTTAGAACGCTTTTCTCACATGCTAGATATCTGTTTGTATGGTAACAGCTCTGAAGTTAAGCATGGAATAGAATGAAAATGTTCTTGGAAATCAGTGTGACTGTACTCCATAAAACACATTGCCAGAAAGAGAGCTTATTTGTTTGCATACACATTGTTTATGACATTAAATATTACATTCATTTGGCTTATTTACACATAAATAGAATCAATATAATTCCGTTACATGCAGAAACAAGTTCTCCCATACCCATATGCAATAAAACAGCTCCTATGGCAGAACCTATTATTATTATTATTATTATTATTATTATTATTAATTTATATAGCGCCACAAGCAGTGGTGGCTTTCCTTTGGGGGATGCTGGTGGCTTCTTCTGCACTGCCCCAGCGCACACTGTCCATCACGCCGCCAATTACACCTTCATGAATGGTCTGCATGTGCGCAAGCCAAAGTCAGAGTCAGAGAGAAGAAAATCCCTGAGAGCATCCACACTAACTTCTATGGGCTGCATGCTGTGCAGCCTATAGCAGATATCCAAAAACAAGGGAATGGGACAGGGGATTTTTTGAGAGGGTAACCGCACTGGTCAGTGGTAAAAAAGCACTAAGAGGATGTGAGAAAATAATTGTATTAGTCTGTGATGACTGACATAAACCTTATTTCAAGGTATATTTATCATAGGACACACTTAACAGATACAATTTAATGTTGTGCCTATTACACATTGCCTATTGTTCTTGGTCATAACAGCCTATAGTGGAGCCTTAAGGCTGGCAGGGGGAATTTTCTCATGTGCAGTCGCAACCTCTGTTCTTCTCTGTGGCTTCTGCGGACTGCATCGGCTGAAATCCTAAAAGCACAACTGCTCCGGCAGAAAGGCTTCCCATTGGAAGCAGATCACAATATACAGTAGCAGGTAATGAGCAGACCACTATAAGCAATAAGCTTACTGGTCATGGCATACTTTTTATTAGGGAGGGGGGGGGGGGGGGGACAGGCTGCCGCCCAGCAGCCCTTAAGTAAAAACAGGGGAGCAAATCATATCAGACTACCCTCCTGTAACAACAGGGAGTTTCTGGAAAATAGGTGGGTGCTCCTGGCCCTCCTGGAAAATTACACAGGTCTTCTGCATACAGTTGATCACAAGTAGGGGGTTTGGCCTTGTGGCCAGCACTCCAATGTTTGTAACTATGTGGGTCTTAGAGATGCAGGCTGCCCCATGGGTCAGTCTGTGTGCAGTGCAGGCTGCTGTCACTGAGTCAGTACTTTGGTGTCTACCCTTGGCAAAAGACACCTGGGTTAGGAACACACTCTTCACAGTGATGCCACTGGTTGTGGTTACTTAGTTTCTTTATGTCAATCTGATAACATTGAAGCCAAGTGAGGGGGTTTTGTATATTCAATTGAGGTGACCTCTGAAACCTCTGACCTGATTGCAATATGATTTACAAGGCCTTGAAAATAAGGCTTAATACAGTAGCTTGAAACTGATGAACAGCACAGTGAAAAGTTGTAGTCACTCCATTTACAGAATCATGGATTTTCTCACAGTTTTCTCCTTTGGAGCCCAGCAGGGTGTTTAATCCGGACAGCTATTTGTTTGTTAACTACCAAACAAGATTACTCCAACGTGGACAGATTTAGGGCCAGATTCTCTAAGCTTCAAAAGTGGTAAAATGGAGAGTGATAAACAGCCAGCCAATCGGCTCCTGCCTGACATTTTTCAAACACAGTCTGTGACATGGCAGGTAGGATCTGATTGTCTGGCTGTTTATCACTCTCCATTTTATCACTTTTGAAGCTCAGAGAATCTGGTCCTTATTTTTACCAAAGTATAATCAAAATCGTTCATCAGGGGGCTGTGGCCCACTAACATGATTGGGCACTCTGGGTGACATTCTATGGGATGAGATTTGTGTTTTTTGGCGAATATTAGAATTGGCGAATAATATGGCGACATCGCATTTTTCCTTGAAATCGCATATTTAATAGGATGCGCTAAGGGACGGATATCGCATATTATATGCGATAACTCATGAAGACCAAAAATGTGTGAAAAAAACGCATTTTTATCGCATCCAGATGTTTTCGTACAGAAAAGTATACAAATCGCTTATTTAATGGGATGCGATTTCGCAAATCGCACTTTTAAGGTGTCTAATAATCACACTTTTTTCAGCCCAGGTTCTGTTGGGCGATTTGGCCCAGAACTCACTTTGGTCAAGTGCACAAATGGTTAATTTCAACACAGGTGCACTCAATTTCACTCAGAAACACCCTTACATATACCCCAACATCATTAAGGACACCTGTGAGGGTTTGAGACATGGAGATTTTGCAGAGTGGTTTGGAGTTGCTCATTTGTGATGTGGCCCATTTGAAGGAGCTGCGCAGGAGGGAGGAAGCTGCACACCAGATCCAGGTAGCCCCCTGACTACTGCGTACCCCACGTATGTATCGTGCTCGGCTGTACCTGGACTCCCTCTCAGATCAACAGTTTGTGGGGATGTTTAGGCTGAACCGCAATAACCTGTTGGACTTATATGAGCAGGTGAGAGAGGATTTGGACCCTTTCGGGGGAGGCAACTATGCAGTGTCTGGGCTGCAGAAATTACTGTGTACCCTCTACTATTTGGCCACAGGCTCCACTCAGTCTGTGACCTCATGGTCCTTGGGGGTATCACAGCCCACTTTCTCTAAGCATTTTACTCAAGTGTTACTTGCTTTAAAGAAGTTGTGGCGGACAGACATCAGATTCCCACGTTCTGAGTTGGAGTGGCAGGACCACAAGGTGGCTTGCTATAGACTCTCAGCATTCCCTCACGTGCTGGGAGCTATAGACTGCACACACATTGGGATTAGGGCACCGCACGTGCGGGGATACGTCTATGTCAATCGGCGTGGGCGGCACTCTTTGAACATTCAGGTGGTATATGATGCTCATCTCAAAATCCTAAGTGTTGTAGCAGGCTTCCCTGGGAACTGCCTATATTCTGAGGCACTCAGCCCTCTGCAACCGATTCAACCAACAACAAATGCCAGAGGGCTGGCTACTTGGTAAGTACAATTTTACATATTACCCTCTCTGTCCTTATTTGTACATGCTCAAATGTGTGTGTTTCCAGTTTCACAAGCATATTTCTCTTGTCCCAGTGTCTCCTGTTTGCACAATGCACATACCTTACCATATAAGGCAATAACTTCCTATCTGTGTTTTAGGTGACTCAGGATATGGGTGTGTTTCCTGGCTCATGACACCTTTGCGCTCCCCAGAGGGCCCTGCACAGCACCGGTATAATGAATCCCATATTGCAACCCGCAATGTGGTGGAGCGTACATTTGGCGTATTGAAAAGTAGATTCCGTTGTTTGGACCGGTCATCGGGTACACTGCTTTACCACCCAGCAAAAGTAGCGATGATCGTCCAGGCTTGCTGCATGTTACACAACATAGCCCTTTCCCAACCTGCCTATGTGGAGGAGGAACATGCAGCAGTCGTGTAGGAAGCCCAACCTACCACACCTCGGGTAGTGAGGGGTACACAGAGGGGGAATCTGGTGCGTACACAAATCATCAGGCGTTACTTTTCTGGTAAGCACATGTGCCCTGTATTCCAACATGTATCTTTGCTGTAAGTGTACTCATAAACAAATTATTTAGCGAAACCATCTGTTTCCACCCACATTTAGCCTAATACACAGAGCCCAACGGATGCAGCTGGTGGTGCCGACCTATCCCTTGCTGGTATCAAGCTTGTAAGTCTTTATTATAATGTGAAGGAAAGCACCTCGGTTCTATCTATTTGTCCGGTTTGCCGATGATAGCCACTAGATCGACCACTAATGGTCTACATACCCTAGGTCGACATTGACAGAAGGTCTAAATAAGCACAAGGTGGACATTGATATGATCGACAATTATAAGGGCGGCTCGAGTTTTTCAAATTTTTGTGTCTATGTCGACATGGACACCATATACTGTAAGTTTACCGCTGCGCTCGCCATGCTTTGGGCACTGTGCCTTGTCGTGCTCAGCACACTATTATAATCAAACTCTATTCCCACTTGCATGATAAAGTATGATTCAAGTGAATAAAAAAAAACATGGAAAACGTGTGTCAACTTGTGTTGACCTAGGGTATGCCCATTATAGGTGTCGACCTAGTCACTGTCTACCCGTAGTGGTCGACCTAGGCATTGTCGAACCAGGGACCGTAGTGATACAATTTCAAGACCCATTCAAATATATAAAAAATAACACAGCAAAAATCTAACAAGTTCTGAGTATAAAATATATGTATTTCCACATGAAGCAAAACAGTACACTAAAACATCAGTATATATGGGATGCAGTTACAATCCCGGTGGTCGGAATCCCAACATTTTCTCCTTCTATGGGTGTCCATGACACCCACAGAGGAAGAATAAATTAGTGTGCCAAGCGTAGTGAGGCACCGTGCTCGCTGCGTGGCGAGCGCAGCGAGCCCACAAAGGGGGGCGATCCACGTCCCCCCTTTTCGGGATTCCAGTGGTCGGCATTGTGGCATCTGGATTTTTAACACCGGGATTCTGACCGCAGGGATTTAGTACCAATCCCGTATACAGGTTAAGTATCCCGTATCCGAATATCCGTTATCCGAATTATTCCAAAAACCATACTTTCCAGAAAGTGGAAAAAAAATTTGTTTAGCTAAAAACTCACTGGGGACATATGTAACAGCACGACTGAGGACATGATATGTAAATGGCACTATATATGTACAAGAAAATGATTGCTTGGCATTCACATTCAATATCTGAGATAGTACGCAAATTTTGTTTCATGTTTTGAAACCTTGTTTTTTGAACAAATAAAATATATTTGTGTGTATTTTATGTGGTAATAAAATATATTTGTGTTTATTTTATGTGTTTATACAGCATAAATGCAAGATACTTCAAAATACATCATTGAAATATTAAAATATTCCAAAATACGGAATAATCCGTTATCCAAAATTCTCCTGGTCCCGAGCATTTTGGATACGGGATACTCAACCTGTATACACATTCAACTAATCCTTTTAGCAGAAATTGCTAATTTCCTAAATAAATTATGTTTTTTTCTCAGTATGTTTTAGCACTTGCAGAAATGTGCTGGAAATGTATATTTCCCTGTCTGTGATCTCGCTAGTTTTCCTGCTGTATAACTGTATTACACTTCGGTACTCTTTACCTAGAAGGGCGCCAGCGATTGAAATCGCGGTCGTCGGGGGTAAAAATCGCGGTCATCGCGGGTAAATCGGGATGGCCGCGATGCCCGCGATGACCGCGATTTTCCCATAGGGAACAATGTTAAAAAGGCTGATTGACCGCGATTTGACTGTTAAATGCCTCAATGGACCCGATTTGGCCCTAGGAATCAATGTTAAATGGGCCACAGAGCCCAAATAAGCACAATTAACCCTTAAATGTCCCCCCCAATTTTTAACGCCACCCCACGATCCACGCGAACCCGAAGCGTGGCGAGCGCAGCGAGCCCGCGAGGGGCGGCGGTACGCGTCCTCCGACCTTTTCATGCCCTACTATCCACTAGGGCGTGGAGTGAGAATATAATAGTGTGGCGAGCGCAGCGAGCCACCGAGCCCGAAGTGTGGCGAGCGCAGCGAGCCCCGCGAGGGGACGCGGATACCTTCACAGGTAGACGCGTCCCCTCGCGGGCTTCACAGGTGTCGGCGTCGCCACGGACACCTGTGAAGCCCGCGAGGGGACGCGTATAACTGTGAAGGTATCCGCGTCCCCTCGCGGGGCACGCTGCGCTCGCCACGCTTCGGGCTCGGTGGCTCGCTGCGCTCGCCACACTATTATATTCTCACTCCACGCCCTAGTGGATAGTAGGGCATGAAAAGGTCGGAGGACGCGTACCGCCGCCCCTCGCGGGCTCGCTGCGCTCGCCACGCTTCGGGTTCGCGTGGATCGTGGGGTGGTGTTAAAAATTGGGGGGGACATTTAAGGGTTAATGGGCTCTGTGGCCCATTTAACATTGATTTCTATGGCCAAATCGGGTCCATTGAGCCATTTAACAGTAAAATCGGGTCCATCGCGCCTTTTAACATTGATTCCTATGGGAAATCGGGAGCATCGCGTCGCGGGCATCGCGGGTACATTTATGGCCGGCCGCGACGCGACCGACACGATTTCCATGTTTAACATGGGTTTCAATGGGAAATCGCGGGCATCGCGTCGGTCGCGTCGCGGCCAGACATAAATGTACCCGCGATGCCCGCGACGGGCGCCCTTCTAGGTAAAGAGTACCTACACTTCTAATGGGTACCAGCAGGTATTTCAGTTAAGTAAAAAATTATCAAAAGTGATTTTTTTTTTGATAAAATTCTAGACATTAACAACGCTTGTGCCTTGTAACTATAAAGAATTATATACAGTATAAGCTATTCTGAAATATAGGTTAGAACTCTTTTCTCACATGCTAGATATCTGTTTGTATGGTAACAGCTCTGAAGTTAAGCATGGAATAGAATGAAAATGTTCTTGGAAATCAGTGTGACTGTACTCCATAAAACACATTGCCAGAAAGAGAGCTTATTTGTTTGCATACACATTGTTTATGACATTAAATATTACATTAATTTGGCTTATTTACACATAAATAGAATCAATATAATTCAGTTACATGCAGAAACAAGTTCTCCCATACCCATATGCAATAAAACAGCTCCTATGGCAGAACCTATTATTATTATTATTATTATTATTATTATTATTATTATTATTAATTTATATAGCGCCACAAGCAGTGGTGGCTTTCCTTTGGGGGATGCTGGTGGCTTCTTCTGCACTGCCCCAGCGCACACTGTCCATCACGCCGCCAATTACACCTTCATGAATGGTCTGCATGTGCGCAAGCCAAAGTCAGAGTCAGAGAGAAGAAAATCCCTGAGAGCATCCACACTAAGGGCCTTATTCTGGTCTGTGCGGACGGAGCCGAATATGCGGGCAGGACCGTGCGTCCTAAACCCCGCCTTTCGTACGGATCGCTCACTCTGTCCGAATGCGGTAAGAAGCTGTCCGAACAGACCGCAAGTGTATTTCTCATGAATACACCTCCTCCATCTCAGGGAACCTCCCCCATCATTCGATGGTCGCAGACCATCGAATGCAGGACGAGTGGTCAGGCAGCTCCCGCAACCTAAGACCACACGGGCATTTCTCCGTGCAAAAGCAGGGATCTGCCTATTTTTAATTCCATTCCCACCCTCTCCTGCCACTCTCTTAGCATGTACACTGGCACCACTAACACCACCTTTCCCCCACCCAAACCCTTTTTTATCATGGTGCCCCCCCTGTCATTTTATCCTGGATCCGCCCCTGCCACTGGTTGTGGTTACTTATACCCCTTTTACACCACCGAAAAATCCGGGTCAGCGACGGGTCAGACCCGGATCACCGGCGGTGTAAATAGGGTATATCCGTGTCCATTTACACGGGTCCTCTACCCAGGTCCTGACCTGGGTAGAACCCAGATAGGACCCGTGTAAATGCTGGTGTAAATGGTCCCGCTGCGGGTCCAGGCACCCGCAGCGGGTCCACAGCGTGCAGCGCTGGGAAAGCTGTGCCCAGCTGCTGCGGGAGGGGGGGTCCCTGCGCCCGCTGGGGGGAGGGGGGGGTACCTGTCAGCCTGAGGTCGATGTGCGGCGCCGCCACTGTCCCGGGGTGCTGGGAGGAGGTGGGTGTCTGCAGCTGCTGAGGGGAGGTGGGGGTACCGGTCAGCCTGAGGGATAATGTGCGCCGCTGCTGCTGTAACTCCCCCCGGCAGCCGGTCCCTGCGGCGAATGGACAGTCAGTGTCGGCGGTCCCTCCAGCGCATGGGAACTAGTACTAGTTCCCATGCGCTGGAGGGACCCCCGGCACTGACTGTACATTCGCCGCAGGAACTTTGCGGCTGCGGGGGGAGCACCCGGGGACAACGGCGGCGGCGCACATCGACCTCAGTCTGACAGGTACCCCCACCTCCCCTCAGCAGCTGCAGACACCCCCCTCCGACCTCAGGCTGACAGGTACTCCCCCAGCCCCTCAGCAGCCGCAGGGCCCCCCTCCTCCCAGCACCCGGGGACAGCTTCCCCCATCTACCTCCTGTTATTCAAGTAGTAGTAATATATATATATATATATATATAGCTAAAGCTGCTATCCTGTGTCCGTTTCTATTGCTGAGTGCCGCCGTCTGTCGACTATATATATATATATATATATATATATATATATATATATATATATATATATCTTATATATATTATATATATTATATTTATATATTTATACCCCCTGGGCAACGAGCAAGCATTTTTAAGGAAAGGCAGGGCTGACCCAGGTTAAGTGTAAATGGTGCAGACCCAGGTCTAAGTGCTGTGTAAATGGGGTATAAAGCAGGGTCAGACCCTGAAAACTCCAGCGTTCAAAGACCAGGGTCCGACTAGGGTTTTTGGTGTAAAAGGGGTATTAGTTTCTTTATGTCAATCTGATAACATTGAAGCCAAGTGAGGGGGTTTTGTAATAAGCTTGAACCATATATTCAATTGAGGTGACCTCTGAAACCTCTGACCTGATTGCAATATGATTTACAAGGCCTTGAAAATAAGGCTTAATACAGTAGCTTGAAACTGATGAACAGCACAGTGAAAAGTTGTAGTCACTCCATTTACAGAATCATGGATTTTCTAACAGTTTTCTCCTTTGGAGCCCAGCAGGGTGTTTAATCCGGACAACTATTTGTTTGTTAACTACCAAACAAGATTACTCCAACCTGGACAGATTTAGGGCCAGATTCTCTAAGCTTCAAAAGTGGTAAAATGGAGAGTGATAAACAGCCAGCCAATCGGCTCCTGCCTGACATTTTTCAAACACAGTCTGTGACATGGCAGGTAGGATCTGATTGTCTGGCTGTTTATCACTCTCCATTTTATCACTTTTGAAGCTCAGAGAATCTGGTCCTTATTTTTACCAAAGTATAATCAAAATCGTTCATCAGGGGGCTGTGGCCCACTAACATGATTGGGCACTCTGGGTGACATTCTATGGGATGAGATTTGTGTTTTTTGGCGAATATTAGTAAAAAATGTCGACATCGCATTTTTCCTTGAAATCGCATATTTAACAGGATGCGCTAAGGGACGGATATCGCATATTATATGCGATACCTCATGCGGACCAAAAGTGTGTGAAAAAATCGCATTTTTATCGCATCCAGATGTTTTCGTACAGAAAAGTATACAAATCGCTTATTTAATGGGATGCGATTTCGCAAATCGCACTTTTAAGGTATCTAATAATCGCACTTTTTTCAGCCCAGGTTCTGTTGGGCGATTTGGCCCAGAACTCACTTTGGTCAAGTGCACAAATGGTTGATTTCAACACAGGTGCATTCAATTTCACTCAGAAACACCCCTACATATACCCCAACATCATTAAGGACACCTGTGAGAGTTTGAGACATGGAGATTTTGCAGAGTGGTTTGGAGTTGCTCATTTGTGATGTGGCCCATTTGGAGGAGCTGCGCAGGAGGGAGGAAGCTGCACACCAGATCCAGGTAGCCCCCTGACTACTTCGTACCCCACGTATGTATCGTGCTCGGCTGTACCTGGACTCCCTCTCGGATCAACAGGTTGTGGGGATGTTTAGGCTGAACCGCAATAACCTGTTGGACTTATATGAGCAGGTGAGAGATGATTTGGACCCTTTCGGGGGAGGCAACTATGCAGTGTCTGGGCTGCAGAAATTACTGTGTACCCTCTACTATTTGGCCACAGGCTCCACTCAGTCTGTGACCTCATGGTCCTTGGGGGTATCACAGCCCACTTTCTCTAAGCATTTTACTCAAGTGTTACTTGCTTTAAAGAAGTTGTGGCGGACAGACATCAGATTCCCACGTTCTGAGTTGGAGTGGCAGGACCACAAGGTGGCTTTCTATAGACTCTCAGCATTCCCTCACGTGCTGGGAGCTATAGACTGCACACACATTGTGATAAGGGCACCGCACGTGCGGGGATACGTCTATGTCAATCAGCGTGGGCGGTACTCTTTGAACGTTCAGGTGGTATATGATGCTCATCTCAAAATCCTAAGTGTTGTAGCAGGCTTCCCTGGGAACTGCCTATATTCTGAGGCACTCAGCCCTCTGCAACCAATTCAACCAACAACAAATGCCAGAGGGCTGGCTACTTGGTAAGTACATTTTTACATATTACCCTCTCTGTCCTTATTTGTACATGCTCAAATGTGTGTGTTTCCAGTTTCACAAGCATATTGCTCTTGTCCCAGTGTCTCCTGTTTGCACAATGCACATACCTTACCATATAAGGCAATAACTTCCTATCTGTGTTTTAGGTGACTCGGGATATGAGTGTGTTTCCTGGCTCATGACACCTTTGCGCTCCCCAGAGGGCCCTGCACAGCACCGGTATAATGAATCCCATATTGCAACCCGCAATGTGGTGGAGCGTACATTTGGCGTATTGAAAAGTAGATTCCGGTGTTTGGACCGGTCATCGGGTACGCTGCTTTACCACCCAGCAAAAGTAGTGATGATCATCCAGGCTTGCTGCATGTTACACAACATAGCCCTGTCCCAACCTGCCTATGTGGAGGAGGAACATGCAGCTGTCGTGCAGAAAGCCCAACCTACCACACCTCGGGTAGTGAGGGGTACACAGAGGGGGAATCTGGTGCGTACACAAATCATCAGGCGTTACTTTTCTGGTAAGCACATGTGCCCTGTATTCCAACATGTACCTTTGCTGTAAGTGTACTCATAAACAAATTATTTAGCAATACCATCTGTTTCCACCCACATTTAGCCTAATACACAGAGCCCAACTGATGCAGCTGGTGGTGCTGACCTATCCCTTGCTGTAATCAACCTTGTAAGTACATTTGTAACATGTATGAATTAATTTTGCTCTAAAACATGGCTCACCTGGTGTTGTGGAACTACACGTGCCAGCATGCCCTGACACACTATAACCATTACAGTCCAAACAATGAGTGCCAGAGCTTGCTGGAATATGTAGTTCCACAACCTTTGACGGGCCAGAAGTTACCCAACACTACTTTTCAGAAATCCCATTGTCCTATACCATTACACTATGTCATATTTCACACAACAATTGCTTAAAAAATAATACACAGACAAAATAGTATGCTTTTAGACATTTTTACTGCAGTATAGTATGTCATAAACAACCTGCATTTTTGTCACTCAAACATTCGAACTGTCGGGGGATGTAACAAGATGTATTGCATATTAGATGCAAATTAAAAATGTAGAAAAAATATGAATAATTTTCTCCCATCATCAGGCCATCCTAAACCACTTCTTGAAGCTGCACCCAGGCCACCCCAGGTCCTAATACTCCGACGTAGTGGGGGAGCCACTTACTTGGGTACTAGATACACTACTCAGTGTAGATGCTGCTGCACCTATGACATTGCCTTCCATCTGCTGAAGTTGTGCCTGCATACCTATTAAGGCATTGGTCTGCGCTGTACACGATTGGCTAAGTGCAGCTATACTTTGCGCAAGGCTGCCAATATGGCTATTCTGTTCCCTTACAGCAGAAGTAAGATCTGCAAAACGGGTGTCAATGCTATTAGCCATGCGCACATGAGTACCTACACCAACCCGTACACTCCTTGAAATTTTTCTTAATTGAAGAAAAGTGTGACGCATGTACCCCTGGATGTTCCCTATTTGCAGGCTTTGGGAGGCCATAAATTCTATTTGTTTCTCCTTGAAATTTACCAAGGAGTTAGCTACTTGTGCAGCAGAAGCTGCTGTATGGGGTGTGTTTGTGGGTGGGGAGTCACCCCACTTGGGGGAAGATCACTCTGTGATGACGTCTGTATTTCCTCCTCAGCCGCAAAGGTCTCCACGGGTTCCAGAATGATGTCCATTTCGTCCAACATCATCATAGAGGATTCTGTTGGTTGTGTTCCTAGTTGTACAGTACCTGTGGATACAGATGAAGAGGTAAGTACTGATGCATATATAGGCCAGTCTCTCTTCAGTACTGTTTTTGAAAGGGCTTGAGATGCTGAACGCACATACCTAGGGGTATTATGTACTTACACATGTACCCCGATACTGCATGTAACATTGACATTAATAATAAGTGAGATGGCTAGGTCAGATTACATTCATTTCCGTTGCAATGTAGCAGCAGGAGATGAATGTAGTGTGAGATATTGTTGATGTGACATGGGTGTGTGTACTGTATGTGTAATGGCCTGTTTTTTGTTCATTTACCTGCTTCCACAGATTCTGCGCCAACGGGCCTTCTTTTCTGTGATGCGTGAGCACTTCGGGACGGACAATCTGTGAAAGGAAAGATGGGCAGCCATTATCTACCTTGCAATGGATAAGCATTTATGACAAAAATGCATTGAAATGACATTACTGGACAATACTTCCTTTGGCTAAGGACTACATTAATTAGTCCCCACATTATTTGACATATGTTTTACACCTGAATTTTTTGTTAGATTATTATTAAACTATTTGACACATTACAACTGGTGGATAATCTGTGCTATGTAGGCATGGCAGCTAAACCACCAGTACACCAATGGTTTTTGGGCCACATACATACGCTGCTAGAAATGATGTTAAAGTGTTGATCAATATCAGCAGTTGTGGAACTACAAGGCCCAGCATTATGACCAATTTGAAAGTAGGAGCAGGCAGTTTTTTGTGCCTGACCTTGCTGGGCTATGTAGTTCCACAGCAGCACTTTACTTAGCATAACAATACAAGTAAACATTACAGTTTGAAAACATTGCCATGTTTGTTTAAGATTGCATGTGGTCACACTTACCAGCTCTGGATGGCGTCGACGGCCTATCGGTATCCGCGACGTGCATGCCAGGCAGGACCTCAGGGGGTATGATTCTTTTGAGCTTGACCTCATAGGACGTGTAGCAGACAGTGGTGAGGCTTCCTCCGCCAGTCTTGGTGGCCTCCTCCAACTCCATGGCCATTTTACTTTTGAGCTGTCTCTTGATATCGTTGAACCTCTTCTTGACATTTCTGACCAGGCGCTTGTGCTGACTTACAGCGTTCACCGCCTGGGTGATGTCCTTCCACATAGCCCTTTTCAGTGCTCTTGTGGTGACTTTTTCCCAGTAACCGGTCAAACACGGGTATGATAGCCTGGACAAGCGCAGCATTTTCCTCGTATGAGAATCTGACCTTTCGGACACTTTTTGTGCGGCCAGCTTCTACCTCCTCCTCCTCATTTTCTACTCCAGCCATGTACCCCTCCTCCATGCCAATGTCTTCCTCCTCCTCACCTCCATCTTCTTCCACCTCTGACATGTGGCCCTCCTGCAGCTGCTCTGGGGTATGGAATAGGTCCTGGGTATAGGGTCCTGGGTATAGGATGGGGATGCCAGCGGATCCTCCACCTCCTCCTGCTGGGGCTGGTCCGCCAGGGCCTGGTCTGGGGCTGGCCTTGCTGTGGCCATGCTGCCTGCCACACTGCTGCCACTCCCTGTAATGGAGGACGACCTCAGCAGTCCTCTGCTGCCTCTCCCACTTGGCTGGCTGCTGCCACTGCTCCCTCTGCCACTTCTCCCTCTGCCACTGCTTCCTCTGCCACTGCTCACTCTGCCACTGCTCACTCTGCCACCAACACCTCTTCCTCTGCTCACACTGCCACTGCTCCTCTCCATGCTCCTTACTTCCTATCAAAGAGTGAAATGGCGCCAGTGCCCCTTTATATAGGGGGTGTGATGCATAATGGAGGGGACAGAGGTGGGCCAATAGGTTAGGGGGTTCTTAGTCATGCTAAGACAGTCTTGTAAATCTCACTCCGGTTGGTCCAAAACTCGCACATGACCAGCGGAAGAAATCGCACTTTTTGGTGTCATAAAATCGCACCACTTCGCCGCAAATCGCACTACATCGCACTTTTCAGCCTCCAAATCGCATCCCATTAAATATGCAAATTATTACCAAAAAATGTGAATTAAAAAAGTGCGAAGAGCGGCGATGTGGTACGAGATAAAAAAATGCGCATTTATCTCATCCCATAGAATGTCACCCTCTATATCAGGCATGCCCAAACTATGGCCCTCCAGCTGTTAATACAAGTAAACTGGTTTAGGGGAGGTAGGTCAACAGGGTAGGCACAAGTAAACTACAAGTCTCATCATGCCTTGCCACAGTTATACTATTATGGAATATTAAAACTATGGCGATGCATGCTGGGGATGTGTAGTTTCAAGACAGCTGGAGGGCTACAGTTTAGACATGCCTGCTCTAGATCATATGACTGCAAATTATTTCCCAATGATGGCACGCCTGAACTTTCCATCACAGAGGTTCAGTGTATCACTCTACAACTGTACATACTAGCATTCTACGCACAGAAAAGCATATTGCTGCTTCATGGACAGCAGCACATCACTGCCTCATTGACCGCAGCACATCTGCCTCTACCTGACACCCACTGCAGTGTTGCATATTGTGAAGGGTTGGGATTGAGAAGGTGGGCCCAAATTATGTGTTTGCACCTGGGTTCACCACCTACAAGTTCTGCCACTGGACAACAGCACATGACTGTTCCATATCAGCACCACTTTGTTGCCTCCCTGACAGAACTACTTATCTGCCTCTTTGAATGCAACACGTCACTTTATCACTGACAGAACACATTTCTGCCTCATTAACAGCAGCACATATCTTCATCAATGATAGCAGCACAACACTACCTCACTGACAGCAGCACATCCCTGCCTCACTGCCAGCAGAACATCCCTGTCTCACTGACAGAACACATCCCTGCCTCATTGACAGCAGATCCCTGCCTCACTGACAGCAGCACAACCCTGCCTCACAGACAGCAGCACATCCCTGCCTAAGTGCCAGCAGAACATCCCTGTCTCACTGACAGAACACATCCCTACCTCATTGACAGCAGATCCCTGCCTCACTGACAGCAGCACATCCCCCCTCATGGACAGCGGTACATCCCTGCCTCACTGACTGCAGCACACCCCTCCCCCTCATGGACAGCAGGACTTCTCTTCCTCACTGACAGCAGCACATCCCTACCTCACTGACAGCAGCACACCCCCTCCCCCCCTCATGGACAGAAGTACATCTCTGCCTTACTGACAAACATACATAGTTGAGCATTGAAAATTGTCAAAATGACTACATAACTAAAAAGATCGGACATCAATCCTCACCAAAGATGACTGGTGCAATGATTATATTTTCAAAGAACATGAAAAGGACACTTTTTTCCTCCTGTTCTGTATCTGTTCCTCTCTATCCCATCTTGTGTAGACCTATTTTTTAACAACAGGGATCATTTTATAAGATAGATTGGTGTGAGGTCACACTCTGTGTTCAACCACCCGCGCACACACCTCAATCTGCATCATATACAGTATGGTTGAGCTTGAATAAGAAATCACACAGATTCAAAAAGTTGAACATAGGTTTATTGCATCTAATCTTGTGTTACTAATCCTTATTAAAAATAATGGACACTAGCACCTGGACTTTACATGTGTTATTATAATTTTTGTATATTATGAATCAGTTGAGGAAATAGAATGGGTCCAAGATTGTGAATGTCTGGGAACCAGGTTGGTTTTGCCCTGTAAACAATTGCCGCTTTAAAAATACATAGACCATACAACAATTTTTGTGTATATCCACTGGCGAGTTTACAAATATATAACACTTACACAATGTGCTAAGGTATATTCATAAAGAGTCTCTGTGATCTAAAAGGAAACTCAAAGAGAAAAAGACCATAGTGCAATATTGTCCGAAATCAGATGCTGGTTTGATGCTGTAATTAATGCACTCACATTTCAGATAGATATTGTAGGCATATCACAAGGTCTTTTCCATCCTCTCCGGTAATTCACATGCAAATGTCCCTGTGGACTTGATTAGAGGTATATATAGTGCAGAGACGTTTTCAAAAGTAAAACATTACACTTTATTAGATACACTCACATGTGGTAGATAAAATCAAGCAGAAAAAAAACCCTCAGGGTAACAGGATCCCGGAACTGTGCCCTGGAACATGCAGGTCCTTCAAGCAGCCGACCAGCGGTGGATGTTGGAAAATGCAGTCCCCCTCTTGCGGCCTCAGGAACAGGATCCGTTCGGTGGTGTTCGAAGCGCCAAAAAGGAGCAGTGAAAGAAGCCAAGGCTTCCACCGCTGCGGCCTTTGCATGATGTGTCGAAACACAAAAGGCACAAGTAAGATAAAAGGGATCCAGACCATCAGTCCTAGCTGGAGGTATAATAATATAGCCTCCAGATTAGCAAGGACTGAAATGGAATGGATTTATAAACTACACACTCTAGTGCCACTGGGCTTAAACAGTGAGTTTGAGCTCAAGTGGTTTTTGTAGACATGTACCTTTTATCCTGAAATAGTCTTCTTTTTCTTCTTTTTTCCTCTTTGATAATGTATGTATAGATGTTTTTTTTTTCTTCCTTTTAAACATATGTATTTCATTCATTTTTTAACTTATTTATTATATGTAGTATTGTTGTATATTGCATTACTATTTTTATGAATTCCTGCATATACGTAACTGATACGTTTTTTAAGTATATATTTTTTATATATATCCACAATATGGACTGCACCTCGTGAGCTGAATGGACTCACGCCCCATTGTTTATGTCTAACTTGGACTTCACCAATGAAATGAATTGAATGCGATCTGCGTCATGAATAATGGTGGTGCGTTCCGGAAGTAAGAAATTGTGCGTTCCACAGCCAGGAAACTGACGGAGGAACATGTACGTGACGCCCGTGACGTCACTTCCGGGTACTGAGACCGGAGCGCGGCTTCCGGGCGATCGGAGCCGCAACAGCTGATGAGAGTCTGCTAAATTGTATTGGGGGGGGTATAAGAAGGCCCCGTCCGATGGTGTCCACTACGCTTCTGAGGAAGGGCATATTAGCCCGAAAGCGCGCTTAAGCTGAGTGAACACCACCGAACGGATCCTGTTCCTGAGGCCGCAAGAGGGGGACTGCATTTTCCAACATCCACCGCTGGTCGGCTGCTTGAAGGACCTGCATGTTCCAGGGCACAGTTCCGGGATCCTGTTACCCTGAGGGGGTTTTTTCTGCTTGATTTTATCTACCACATGTGAGTGTATCTAATAAAGTGTAATGTTTTACTTTTGAAAACGTCTCTGCACTATATATACCTCTAATCAAGTCCACAGGGACATTTGCATGTGAATTACCGGAGAGGATGGAAAAGACCTTGTGATATGCCTACAATATCTATCTGAAATGTGAGTGCATTAATTACAGCATCAAACCAGCATCTGATTTCAGACAATATTGCACTATGGTCTTTTTCTCTTTGAGTTTCCTTTTAGATCACAGAGACTCTTTATGAATATACCTTAGCACATTGTGTAAGTGTTATATATTTGTAAACTCGCCAGTGGATATACACAAACATTGTTGTATGGTCTATGTTTTAAAGCCACGGTGAAGGCTTTTGTTGTATTTCCTGGGCTGAGTTTTTGCGCTGTGGGTTATTTGGTAAAATTCTTCTTTCTGCTTTAAAAATACAGACAATCTTGGCCGAAGTTCTCGACCTCTGCAAACTTTTATCTTACTGTATTACATTTCCCAGAGTGACTTAAAAGGACTGCAACAAAGGTGTAACCACCTTGTGAACTATGTACTAATTCAATAAATGAGAACTTCTGTGTAGCTAAATTTCCCAGGGATGTTTTATGCAAAGTATCAGCCTTGCGTGCGGGGGGCATAATCATTCGATAGTCACCGACCATCGAATGATTCTGCAAGCACTCGAAGATCTACTACACCTCTCTGGTGTCTTAGATCTGCGAGTCACTGTACAGGAAGCGGATGGGCAGCTGACATCCCCCATACCCGCAACACAGGAAAATTTCCATGGGTACGCCCAGCGTTTTCATGAGATGGCCCATGAAACGCTCGGCATTCCCATGGGTGTGACGACGGCTTGCTGACTCGCAGCCACCACCTGTGCGCGAGCATCTTATGAATAATCAATTTACCGTGGCCGGCCCGCTCCCACAATGCAGTTTCACATGTGCATAAATGTTTATGCGCATGCGCAGTTGCTAAACATCGCTCTCCTGTGTGAAAATTCTATGTCAAAATCGCACCGTGTGTACACCCCCTTAGTATTAGTACACCCCCTTAGTATTCTATATTAAATTATTGACTTTCTTCTTAAAGGTACTGTATGATATAGTGTATATTTTGTAGCTAAATGCTACAAAGTATGGCAGTGTTTATCTTCAGCTTACACTTGTATGTTCTGTCTTTAAAAAAGGAGCCCATGAGGGTTATTTACTAATGATGTTCATAGTTGCAAAGCTACTCTAAAGCCATAGCAAACAATTAGGCATTGGATTTCGTTTACTAACTTTCACTTTAGAACGACAAATTGCTGATAGGCAGCTGTGGGTTTAGAGCGGATTTCTGCCACGGGCAAACTTAGTTAATTATTAGAAAACAGAACTGTAAGTTCAGATTCTTTATAAATTAGACAAAACTTATAAAGAACTTGTACTGCAAGAATTATGTCACACTGGAGCAATTTAGAGGTATATGCTGTAGTAATGTTTTTTATGTTCATGTTTAGAACCTTATTCATTATTTTCCTATATTAATTTAGTTTTTATAGTAAATTTCTGTCTATAGACTGGCGCTTAATGCCATACCTACCAACTTTGGACCAGTCGGAAGCGGGACGCAGCTCCTGCGCGCCGGAGGTGCGCCGAAAATTTGGGGTGTGGCCCAATTTGGGGGCGTGGTCTACACTTGCGTCTCTCTCACGAGGGCACGCCCCCATTTTGCCGCTATGGGGGCATGACCCAGAGGCTCTGTGAGCCTCTAGCCATGCCCCCAGCCCCCTGGCTATGGGAATAGACGCTGTACGCATGCGCACAGCGTTTATTCCCCGCTGCTTAGCATCCGACAGGGGGGACTCCCAACAACCCCCCTCACCGCGGGTCACTGCCGGCCGCGGGAGGGACAGCGGGACAGGCCCTGATAATCTGGACTGTCCCGCTGTAATCGGTACTGTTGGGAGGTATGTTAATGCATCACTGTGAACATCACTTTCTGGTAATTTAACTTAGAGGTTACATTTGCTAAAGCCTTCAAAATAATGGGGCTATATATGCATACATACATATATATATATATATATATATATATATATATATATATATATATATAGGAGACTCTCACCCAGGACGTTATCAGCGTAATGGATAAGAAACCAGGCGGCACTCCAACGGATTTGCAATAAAGTGCTAGTGTATTAAGCAATAATTTACAGCATATTATTCAGTGCAGCGATAATAATATGCTGTAAATTATTGCTTAATACACTAGCACTTTATTGCAAATCCGTTGGAGTGCCGCCTGGTTTCTTATCCATTACGCTGATAACGTCCTGGGTGAGAGTCTTCTATATATCTACATTTTTGGGAAGGCACCACGGTCCACTACCTGTATTTTCCGGAGTGCCAATCACCGCCGCATCGTATATATATATATATATATATATATATATATATATATACACAAGGAGGGGGGGGGGGTTCTTGTTTTGAGCACCTTGATAAAGAGGCAACCCAGCCTCGAAATGTCGGGGATCTAATCCGCCTGGTGTGGTTTCTTTTATTGCGAGTGCCGCCAAACCCCTCTCTCTGATATATACAAGCCAGGGTAGTCCAGCACTGCCACTCGTTCCTTGTAATCCTTAGCGGGTGCCAGCACACAGCCGCAGCATACACAATTACAGACAGGTGGGTACCAAAAGGTGCCAGATGGGGGTCGGTCCTCAACACCAGCGCTTAAGAGAAATAATTCTACCACACTTCCCTTAGGAATGAATGGCGTTCCTCTTCTCCACAAGTGTATAGCCTGGGTTTATAAAACCAGAATCCCGTTCATAACTTCATGTATATAGTCCCATATACAGTATCCAGTTTCCCTCATAGGAAGAAAAAAGAAGTATATGGTGCTATACATGAAGTTATGAACGGGATGCTGGTTTTATAAACCCAGGCTATACACTTGTGGAGAAGAGGAACACCATTCATTCCTAAGGGAAGTGTGGTAGAATTATTTCTCTTAAGCGCTGGTGTTGAGGACCGACCCCCATCTGGCACCTTTTGGTACCCACCTGTCTGTAATTAATAGAAATCGCCACTGGGAAGAGGCGAAAGGGGGTGTGGACTTCACACTAGCAGCTGTTCAACAGTTTTGAACTACCATTGGCTGCGCAGGACTTGTTGTGTTAGGTTGAGATTCTTCTGTCTATTTTGCAGCATACACAAAATCCAAAAGAATGCAGCACTCCAGTGATATTTCACAAAAACTCTTTTTAGTGAGCAAGAACAGTAATAAACACACAGCAACGTTTCAACACAGGCCGTGAAGACGACACGACCTGCGTTGAAACGTTGCTGTGTGTTTATCACTATTCTTGCTCACTACAAAGAGTTTTTGTGAAATATCGCTGGAGTGCTGCATTCTTTTGGATTTTATATATACATATATACATATATATGGTACTTGTGTAGTTTCACGGCGCCAACATGGCGCCGTGCTACTTCCGGGTGTACGCTCGCCACAAAATATGTCCAAAAAAGTAACTTAACTCCATGCCAACATGGATAGTTCATACCTCCACTATCCATGTTGGCATGGAGTTGATTTTAAATAGCGTGGCGAGCGTAGCGAGCCACCGAGCCCGCAGCGTGTGCGAGAGAAGCGAGCCCTGCAAGGGGACTCAGACGCACGGCGCCATGATGGCGCCGTGAAACTACACAAGTACCATGTATATATATATATATATATATATATATAAATATATATATATATATATATATATATGTACAGTGGCGTAACTAGAAATTTTGCGCCTCCCTGCCAGAAAAAGTTTCTGGCACCCCCCCCCCCATATATTAACACACGTACAGACAGATACTAACACACTGGCACACACTGACATGCAGACAGACAGACACTGGCAGTGGCACAACTATACATTTTGCTCCCCCTGACAAAAAGTTTGTGGCCCCCTCCCCCCAGCTCCTTTCCAGCGTGTTTCCCCAGCGTGTAACGTGATGACATCACGCGCATAACAGAGAAGCTGAAGCAGGAGAGATGGAAGAGTGACCAGCAGACACTGCTGCTTCCCTTGGCTCCGACGCATCCAAGGCCACCCTAGCATGCCCATCTGGCCGCCCATCCTGTACACAGTAGCAAATAGCCGGCTCTGTGTACAGTCAATTGAATCAGTGGGGGGATTAGTCGTCTCTGTGAATGACTCGCCTCCAGTACCCAGTCAGTGGGCAGCGACAGGCAGCAGCATGTCAGTGCGTCGAGCAGGTGCCGGCGCCCACACAGACCCCGCTGCTGCTTGCTCCCCCAAGCGGCAGCTGGGGCTGCCTTACAGTAGTTACGCCACTGTATATATATATATATATATATATATTCTTCGTATTGCTGGCACTCACATATTGCTGTGGTTAAAATAGCTGGGGTGCCATTCCATAGAGGGCCAAATGGTAGGTCCAATAGTTATAGGTAATATATATATATATATATTGGTTATACAGGTTAAGTATCCCTTATCCAAATATCCGTTATCCAAATGATTCCGAAAACCATAGTCTCCACAATGTACTTTTATTTCTAAAAACCTACTGGATACATCTGTAACTGGCACTACTGGGGAAATAACATGTAACTGGCACTAAATATGGGCAAGGCCATGATCTGGTCAATTTTTTTTATATTGCTTGCAATGACAATAAATTGTTATCTTATGATTGCTTGGCAATCAAGTTCAGTGTCAGAGATTGTACACAAACTTTGTTTCATGTTTTAAAACGTTGTTTCGTGCACAAATAATATATATCTGTATTTCATGTGCTGGATGTGCTTATACATCATAAATGCAAGATACCTCAAGGTACCTACTGTATTCAAATATAAAAATATTCCAAAATACGGAATAATCCCTTATCCAAAATTCTTCTGGTCCCGAGCATTTTGGATAAGGGATACTCAACCTGTATATATAATTAGACCCTAAATAATACAGCTGTGGTAGCTTTTGTGTTTGATAATGGGAACAATGATATTGGCTGTGATATCACCCTGTTTATTGGTTCTAGTACTGCATTCAGCAAATGTAGAAACCCTCTAAAAACAGCAATTTTCTGTTGACTGACCATATTTATTTATTATGTTATAAAGGTATATATGGTATCAGTAGCTGGAGGGAATAATAATCTTTGTAGTATAATATTGGTGAATTTATGGGGGTACCCCTGGTAAGTTGGCTCTCATGAATGTATGACCCAATGTAGGGGTATTCAATTGGTGGTGATTTTTTGCCCAGGCAAATATCTGAACCTTTTAACGTTTTTTAGGGCAAATTTGTCTCTGACAGATGGTCAACATGCATTAGATAGACATATACAAAAGGTCAATAGTGGGTAAAGATGAAAGTACAAAAAGGTTCAAAATGGTTTGCATGACAATGGTCAACACACAAATGGACAACACAATTTTTATTTCAGTCTTTTGTGTAAAATGTTGTATGTTTGGTAATATATGACCACCATCAGTAGAAACATATACTCTCGTAGGCAGAAGTCACCATTCTTTATGCAAGGTGGCTCACTCCATTACCGTTGCTCTCACCACAGGTTACTTTTCCAATTGTAGTCTATGTGGATAGTAAATCAAGCAAATGTTGAGAAAACATTTAAAAAACGAAAAAATGTGTTGACCATTGTCATGTCAACCTTTTGAACCTATTGACCTAATGTATATCAACCATATAGTGTAATTCTCTGGATTATCGATCTAGACCAGTGTTTTTCAACCACTTTGCCGTGGCACATTAGTGTGCCTTGAGCTGTTCTCAAGTGTGCCCCCAGATCTAGAGATGCCCAAACCAGTTTACAGCCACCACCAGTTCAACTGTTATTTACTGGTCTCTTCTTTTCATGTAAAGGGCCAATGTATTGTATTTGTGTTACCAGTGGGGACCAGTGTGATTGTTTTTTATATGGGGCCAATAGGTTTGGTTTTTTCCTGTGGGGGCTAATGTGTTCTGCCCTGTGGGGATCTCATGGTGTGCCTTGGCAATTTTAAAATCTTATTTAGTGTGCCGCAAGGTAAAAAGGTTGAAAATCACTGATCTAGACGATGCACCTAGATATAGCAATAGGGACCACCAGTACTCAAAAAAGCCTTGATGGACAGCTTTGGGGCTTACCCATGTATTTGCAAATGTATGTAACAAAGATCTCTGAATTCGGCTAACATGCGGTCTTTAAATCTGGTTACTGGTACCCTTCAGTGTACTGGGGGAAACAATGTGTGTTTTTTCTTACTCAGGATTACCCCTCACTTTCAAGCACCTGAGTGATATCAATAAACTGCAGATTAGGTGGGCTGTAACACAGTTAAAATTTCAAATAGGTAAGCTGCACCAACTGCCATTCCAAACTGACTCAATGATAAGGTGCCCATACACGGTACAATTGTTTTGTGCGATGAGATGCGCGCTCCCGTCACACATCTCATCGCACAGTTCAAAAAGTATGTGCTGCACATACTTTTTGTACTAGATCTCCTCTCATTGCATTGCAAAACCTATGCAATGCGATGCAATATTGTATACAATATTGTATACAATAATTGTACCATGTATGGGCACCTTTACTCCCCTATTTGAATTTTGAACCTCTGGAATTGCCACTGGTGTATTTTTTTCTCTGTTTTAGAAAGACCTTCCTGAGGGGTGGGCTCAAACACTGTAGTCACATGAAAATTAGTTAAGGGTGCAGATGCTAACCCCTGCCCTCTTCTTTAGGGATACGATAAGCAAATTGTTTTCACATTACTGTGTTCCAGTAGAAATCAGCAGACTTGCTAAACAACTACCAGCTGTTTCTGGTGAAAACCTGTTGCTTTGTTTTTACATTGAAAAACTAGAATTAGAATTAGAAAAGAAAGGCATTTATAACTACAATATAAATATCTCTACATATTTTTAAATTGCTGCTTATTTATTAACGTGCAAATTGCTTCTGGTTTTGGTCTTATGGTGTGTACACATGGTGAGATTCCTTTGCTATATGACTAAAGATTTGATTGCTATGCAATCTTTGCTAACTCTGTACTATTTACATACAACTCAATCTATCTACATTCGATTTGCACTATATAGTCAATGCTGCCCTGTCTATTCCGCTATTCGATATAGGCTGAACGAGATATGCGCATTGGGATCGAAAATAAAAACCTGTTCGATCACCATACGATATATTGCATTGATACATCGGGATCAAAATTAAAAACCTGTTCAATCACCGTACGATGTATATGCGATCCCAATGCGATTTTGACTATATAGTCAAAATCTAATGTTAAATCTTACTGCGTTTACACAGCATTACTCTTATCTGACTGAAACAGGCCATACTGTACGTATAGTGCATTTTCCATAGTCCGCTGCCACATATAATAATGTCAGTCTTCATTTTCTTACTCTCATTTGGATTTATTTAAGTTTCACATGAGGCTAACCTAAGAACTATGGCCCTTATTCTGGTTGGTGCGGATATGTCCGCGTGCGTTCATTCCGCCGATGTTTTGTGTTTGCGCATGTGCAGAGGCATATCTGCGCATGTGCGAAAGGGACATACGTCCAAATTCCGCATGAATTGTTTACACTACGAACAGGGGGTGGAGAGGGGCGTGAAGGGCTGTTTGGCCTCATTAACATATGCATTCGCCCCGCATTTCATGGGCGTTCCCATGAAAACACTGGGCGTACATATGGTAATGCGGCCGTGACGCACGTGTAGGGGGCGGACATATGACATTGCCGGATGTCAGCTGCCCGCCCAGATCCCTGCTTTTGCACGGAGAAATGCCCGATTGGTCTGAGCTCGCGGCATCTGCCTGACCACTCGGTCCTGCATTCGATGGTATGCGACCATCGAATGATGGGGGAGGTTCCCAGAGATGGAGGAGGTGTATACATGAGAAATCCACTCGTGCTTCGTGCGGTCAGTGGCTTACCGCATTCGGACGGAGTGAGCGATCCGTACGGAAGGCGGGGTTTAGGCCGCATATTCAACTCCGGCCGCACAGACCAGAATAAGGCCCTATATCATGGTTGCCGACTTTCTTGCTGCCCTCAGCCAGCTCAGTATGACAGGGGGCGGGGCCAAAATCGGGAGCAAAAAGGGGCGGTGCTAAGGCGGTGCTGTGGCGGAACCACGGCCGGGCTGACCTGTTTCGGGGGCGTGGGTAGAGTGATTGTGTCATTTAGCCCTGTCCCCCGCCGTGCAATGCCGGTATTTTGTGCATTGCACTGCAGGGGGGCTGTGCTAAAATGATGCAATCACATCACCCCGCAACTGCAGCAGCTCTGCTCAACCCAATACACACTGCTGTGTGCTGGGCTGTAGTGTGGTCTGGGAGGTGCTTAAAGTGCTATTTTTTTCTGTAATTTATTCTATGTGTGCATGGCCACACCACTCATAAATAGCCCGTCCCCTGCAAAGTACCTGGGCTCTCTGCTGCCCTGTGTATACCCTGAAATGTGCTTTAAAGATCCTACAGAGAAGCATAGGCGCATCTGTGCACCCAGCAGACTTCATAAAGATTGTATGTGTGTTCTGGTGTGTGTGTGTGTGTGTGTGTGTGTGTGTGTGTGTGTGTGTGTGTAGTGTGTTTCTATATGTGTGCTTGTGTAGGTCTGTGTATTTACTGTGTTGTTTTTCAGGATGTACAGAAAGACTCAGCCCAAAAAAAAAAGATGAAATAATAATGTTCCACCTGATGCACTATTTATGAACCAAAAGCTCCAAATCCTATTAGAGAAGTCAGGATTAGTTCTTATTAATGATACACTATATGCCATGAAATGATTACTTCTCTGTACTGCTCAGACCTTCCTTCATAAGACCTATTATCCTAATCATTTTTCTTTTTTTAATCCTTTCTTAAGACTTAACTAGTGAATAGACTGAATCAATCACCACTACAACCACTACACACATGCACACCCACAGGTACAATTATATTACAGAAGTTTATGTGCAGCCACCCTTTGGATTATTTTGTCCTTGAGATTCATTTTACTTATAAGAAGCCTCTTAATTATTTTTTCTATAGTAACAAAACCTGTATTTGAATTTGTATTCACTGTGTATGGTTGCACCATGTTATTATCAATTTAGGGCCTTATCTAGACACTATTTTACTTCCATATTAATGTACAGATGGAGCGTCTCTCGTTTAGCGGGGGTCTGGCGGTCGGATCGCCAACCAGCCGCCTGAAGAAGAAGCTCATGCACCCCCTTTCGATGGAGCTCCTCGTCAGTCCCCGCTGCCTCCTCGCCATTCCCCGATGGTCCTCACTGCCCCCCTGCAAACCCCCCCCCCCAACCCTGTCCATCTCCCTGAGGCGGAGACATGCAGGGTTCCCATCCTCCGCCGCTGAATAACTGGGACGCTCTTGCATGTGAGATGCTCATGCGTCCCAGTCAGATGGGACATTCTGGCATTCCCCAGAGCTTAACGAAAGGTGCTCCTCTGTACATCTACAATGTTTTGGAAGGGCACATTCAGGGATGGGATGTTGCTCACAGTTCCCCAGATACTGCAGCAAGATTGACATGTCTCTCAGTGGTGGCTTCAGAGGTGGGCTGTAAATTCGGTACTTGTGGAGTATCACGGCTCCCACGACCTGCATCGTATGCAGATCGTATGCTAAAAATCGCATCGCATCGCATGTGGCATACGATGGCATACGATGCGTTGCGATGTTTTACCGATTTTTGACTATTTTTGCTCAAAAATCGTATGCCATCGCATAACATCGTATGCCATATGTAGTGGCATACGATGTCATACGATGCGATACGATGTTTTACCGATTTTTGAGCAAAAATGGTCAAAAATCTGTAAAACATCGAATGACATCGTATGCCATACGATGCGATACGATGTTTTATCGATTTTTGAGCATTTTAGCTCAAAAATCGTATGCGATCGCATCGGATGCCATACGCGTCCTACGACCTTTTCATACCCCCACTATCCATGTCGGCGTGGAGTTGAGAATAGAATAGTGTGGCGAGCGCAGCGAGCCACCGAGCCCGAAGCGTGGCGAGCGCAGCGAGCCCCGCGAGGGGACGCGGATACCTTCACAGCTATACGCGTCTCCTCGCGGGCTTTACAGGTATCCGCGTGCGCTCGCCACGATTCGGGCTCGGTGGCTCGCTGCGCTCGCCACACTATTCTATTCTCAACTCCACGCCGACGTGGATAGTGGGGGTATGAAAAGGTCGTAGGACGCGTACCGCCGCCCCTCGCGGGCTCGCTGCGCTCGCCACGCTTCGGGTTGACGTTGATAGGGGGGGTGGTGCACTATGAAAAATGGCATTTGGGGGCATTTCACTACTTTAATACACATTTCAATGCATTCTGATGCATTTCAGTGCAAAATCGGGTGCCATCGCATCGCATCGGATGCCATCGTATGGCATCCGATGCGATCGCATACGATTTTTGAGCTAAAATGCTCAAAAATCGGTAAAACATCGTATCGCATCGATGGTATACGATGCCATGCGATGCCATACCGATTTTTCACCATTTTTGCTCAAAAATCGGTAAAACATCGTATCGCATCGTATGACATCGTATGCCACTACATATGGCATACGATGTTATGCGATGTTTTACCGATTTTTGACCATTTTTGTTCAAAAATCGGTAAAACATCGTATCGCATCGTATGACATCGTATGCCACTACATATGGCATACGATGCCATGCGATGGCATACGATTTTTGAGCAAAAATGCTCAAAAATCGGTAAAACATCGCATCGCATCGTATGCCATCGTATGCCACTACATATGGCATACGATGCCATACGATGGGAGCCGTGATACTCCACAAGTACCGTAAATTCAAGTAGGGAAGCGACACCAACTGCCAGTGAGTCAATTTGGAATGGCAGTTCATGGCAGTTGCTGTGCCTCTACTATTTAAATTTTGAACTGTGCTGAAGCCTCTCCTCTGGAGCTTCCCCTGATGTCTCTCAAGTTTCGGGGTAGTGACCGGTAGCATTGCAGAAAACAGAGAATGACGTCTCCATTATCTGGCCATACTGAAGACAATGGCCCTTATTCTGATCCGTGCGGCCGGAGCCGATTATGCGGCCAGGACCGTGCGTGCGAAACCCCGCCTTCCATACGGATCGCCAACTCCGTCCGTATGCGGTAAGAAGCTGGCCGAATGGACCGCACGTGTATTTTTCACGGAATACGCCTCCTCCATCTAAGGGAACCTCCCCCATCATTCGATGGTCCGAGTGCTCCACCAGCTCCTGCAACCTCAGACCACACGGACATTTTTCCGTGCAAAAGCAGGGATCTGGGCGGGCAGCTGTCATCCGGCGATGTCATATGTCCGCCCCCTACACGTGCGTCACGGCCGCATTACCATACGTACGCCCAGCGTTTTCATGTTAACTCCCATGAAACGCGGGGCGTATGCATATGGTAATGAGCCCAAATAGCCCTTCACGCCCCTCTCCACCCCCTGTTCGGAGTGTTCACATATAATGCGGGATTTGGCCGTACGCCCCGCTCGCACATGCGCAGAGACGCCTCTGCACATGCGCAGACACAAAACATTGGCGGGCCGAACGCACGCGGATATATCCGCACCGATCAGAATAAGGGACAATGTCTGGGATGGAAGCTGATTCACTGGTTCAGCCATGTGAAAGTCAAAGTCATCCTGAATAAACTGATGATCACTCAGTTGACTAATGCTTGAATGCAGCCTTTAATCAGAGAAGCCTGTTGGAGGAGTACATGTACACAGCATGCCTTCTCTGAATCAGGCCGTTACTTCATATTCTTAAATTTACATTTTTACATGTACTTTCTGAAAGGCAATGACTTTTATTGTATGTGACAAAGAACAGTTGATAAGGGAAGTCCAATGATGGTTGCATATCCCTTATGACATTAGTAAGACTTTTTAGAACCAGACGCTGAGTTGAGATGTAGCCAGGCTCTCATGGTTATTCACTGGTGCAACTGGTTTTCTACAACTCACGTGCAAGTCACAGCTCCAAACAATAGAAATTAGGTGTGGCTATTGCTACCAGGGCCAGTGCAGGGGGGTGATTGATGCACCGGAGGGGGTGGGTGGGTGAGGGGGCTTGAGGCGGCTGGCGCCGAGTCCGGGGGGGAGGAGGGTGGTGACCACTGCCGAGTCTGGTTGGTGCTGCGGCCTCTGCCGCCACTAAACCAGGAAGTGGGGGGTCAAGGGAATGCGGACGCCACCCCCGGGTCCCGGGGGTGATGCGGCCACCGCCGCCAAGTCCGGGGGAGGAGGGAATGCAACCGCCACCGCCGAGTCTGGGGGTAGGAGGGAATGCGTCCGCCACTGCCGAGTATGGGGGGGGGAGGCGACGCTTACATGGATCCAAGGGAGCTGCTCCAGAATGCCGCCCTCCAGTGGTCTGCACCCTAGGCACATGTCTAGAGCTGTATAGTAGTGGTGCCGGCCCTGACTCAGTCACATGTATTCTCTGTTGCAATGTGTGCGTACATGCAATAATCAGCATGATTACATCTGTGCATTAATTTGTTTGTATAGCATACATTAACTCCAAGGGTCCGGTTCTGGTGTCCAGGGGTCCGCTGAAATCCATAGGGGACCTGTGGAAGGAAAATCTACTCATGGGTCTCCTCCGGCTTAGATCTCTCCTCTTCTCACCTGCAGTAGTCCTCCAACTCCTCTGGTACTCCGGCCAAAAAAAAAACAGACACCCGGTACCTTTGGCGCTTCTCCTGTACGATGGTACCGGGTGTCATTTTTCTTTTGTGCCAAGTACCAGAGGAGTCGGAGGACTACTGCAGGAGAGAAGAGGACAGATCTACGCCGGAGGAGACCCATGAGTAGATTTTCCTTCCACAGGTCCCCTATGGATTTCAGCGGACTCGTGGACACCGGAGCCGGACCCCTGGATCCAGGACACCGGAGCCGGACCCTGGAGCCCCAAGACATCAGGACATTGTACCCAGGGACCTTCCTATGGGCTCAAGATAGGTAAGTATCAGTATGTATGGCCTTTGGATGTATTAAAGTTTTATTTTACATGTGTCAGTGTGTGTGTCATTTAACTATTTCTGTTACCGTGCCCCACATGCTGGGACTTGTGGTTCTCCAAGTGAACCCCTGAAGTGAACCCCTGAAGTAAACCCTAAAGCATTTACGGATCCGTGCAGGCTTCTGTCAAATACGACAGGAAATTAAAGTGTATTTTGCGTAGTAGTGGCCGTATTTTCAATACGGGCGCTTAGTAAATCAGAAATCTCCATTCTTTTGAATGGTGATTCCTGTTGTATTCTATCGATGGTGTATTCATTCGTATTTGTAAATACAAATACGAATGTCCCATCAAAATTAATACGAAAAATCTTATTTTTGGCATAGTAAATGCCAAAAATATGAATACGCCAAAAAAACGTATTTTCCTATGAAAATACGAATTTTTTTACGAATTCATCTTAGTAAATTTCCCCAACTGTATCTGCCACTTGAAAACAGAAAGGTTTCTGTAACTAAGAAAGTCAATTTTAATTTGTATTTTCAACACAATGAGCATGGAAATATTGAAAATCGGCAGATATGTTTGAGTAATGGCACTAAATCTGAATTTAGGATTTAGATGACCAATTATTTTTTTACAGGGAGGGCTGTCACCGCTCCCCCAAACTCCCGTACTTACTCCAGTGGGAGATTTTGGATCACATTTGGAAACCCCCCCCACAGGGTGTCCACGATGTGGTGTTTGTTTTCCGTAACAAACCAGAGGCTCTTTAAATGCAAGGTTAATATGCAAAACATTTATTTATTAACAATTCCTCTATGGCATGAGAAATTCTATTTTACTTTCATACAATGCTGAATCAGACCTCTTTTTTCCTCTTACTGTTTGCTTCCTATCCCATCATATTAAATCATATTTTTTGCCAGAAAAGAGTCTACGGTCCTTTGTCGTTAGTGAATATTACATTAGGCCATTATTAAATCTAATTATTCTAATTTTCCAATATTACTATCATTTCTGTTACATTCTGAGTAGCGACATCAGGCAGCTTTTAATCTATTATTCATATTATTATTATACTTTATTTATACAGTGTCACCATATTACCCTAGATTTACAGAGAATATGTAATCATATGTAATCATTACCTGCTTCCATTTAAGTGTACAGTTTAATGTTAACTCTTACCACACTAATGCGCAGATAAGGGTCCAATTACTATTAATTCATCTATTCAACCCCCGCTTCTATTTCCGATGGGGGAAACTGCGGCGGGTGCTTATTCAATGCTGTTGGGAAAGACAGCATTGAAGAGGCATCTCGGTAAAACAAGACAACCTTAAAAGCAGTCAAGGATTGTTGAGCTCACAGCTAGATATCGACGATCCACTGCCATTTCTCGCAGCCACGCCCCGTTTTAGGCACTCAGCAAACAGGACATTCAATCCCACATGCCGAGATGCAGTTGAGTGGGTCGAGAACGGGACCGGGTCACAGCTGTCGGGCTAGCCCGACAGTCGCGAACCGGGATTGAATACTGCCCTATGTCTTTGTGCTCTGGTAGGAAACCAGACCACATGGAGGAAACTTTATGCAAAATAGATATTGTATACAAATTCAATAGAAAGAGAAATGCAAAACTCCTCCCTTGTTTGTGTGCCTGTGGCAAGTTTATACTAGATGCACACAAATATCATGCAGCCAGGATGTAGTCAAAAGGTTGACAATAACAATGTCAACATTTATAAAGTTGACAGTTATGATGTCAACATTGTTAAAACATTGACATGTAAAATGTCAACATTCTATGATTGTTGATTAACAGAATATTAACATTATTAGGCTTCTGTAAGTGTAGATTATTTTTTTAATATAATTTTTATTAAAGTATTATATTCAAATACACAAATATAGGCAGTATATAGCGTAAGAGGATATATACAGCAATCTTCAAATGGTGTTATAGTCGATTTTTACAATCAGTTGACTCAAATAAACACGGCTATCTGAAGACTTGTTCTTATACTCATCATCCTTGTATTATCCTTTTATAATGGTAGTAAAAGAAACAATACTGATGTTATATTAATGTGATAAAAGAAGAACAGAGGGGGAAGGGAAAGAGGTGGAGATATATAAGGACAAATGCTAGTATCATTACATACAATAACACATTATCAAATACCATCAAATAAGTAAAGTATTGGACTAAGGTTTTGCATTCTGATAACGGCAGTAAAGCGATGATGTTCCTGGTAAGTCAGAAGACATAGAATTGTCAATATTATATTATATATAATATGTATTAGTAGAAACATCCAGAGTATTGATAAACAATGACCACTTTTGATAAAATGAGCGATCTCCAAGTTGCAGATCCAGACGTGCATACCTTTTTTTAAAATATAATATCTGTAGAAGTTTTTGTTTGACTGAGTGCAGTTGCGGTGCAGTCTTTTTTGTCCAGTGGATCAAAATACACTTCCTCCCGACCATCAGTATTGTGATAAGGAGGCAATATGGACGTTTGTTGAATTTGTCCATTGGCCAATTAGTAAAATTAAGTCCCTCGTATGCCACTGAGTTTGACCCTATATTTTCCTTGATGCAGTGTCTTATAGGTTCTGTGTAATGCTATTAAATATACTTTTTGCAGGTAAGCAGATTTCAAAGAATTCAATGAGATAAAATAAAGGCATAAAATATCATCTTTAGTATGAAGCTATGGTATATCTTTTTTACCAATTTTCATGAGCATCACATATAAATATTTCATTTTATACGGTTTTGTCAAGATATGATTTAGAAGCATGTTTACTGATATTATTTGTGATATAATAATATGGTTAGTAGATTCAGGTGTTGGTGCCTTAATTGAGGTCAAATAATGAAAAAAAGATATATACAGTACAGTGCTTGGGTTTGACTGAATAAAATGACATTAACACTTAGAAAAAATAAATACCCATTAAATAAATGATATTGACCTATAACAAATTAGAAAAATAAGAATGAGAGAATTCTCTAAATAAAAAAAATAATATTTAAAAAAGGCATAAATGTTTAGAATGTGGATAAGTTCATTCTAGCATGATGGCTCCATGCACCAATATATTGCATAATTACCAGACTGGATGAGTATGAAATGATGAAGTCATCTGACTGGAGAATATGTTGGAAGTGTCCCGGTGATTACCCAGTAGAGGATCCAAATTCACTCAGAAGGTATAGGAATAAAGACAGGCTTGGTGGTATGTGAATCCCTGGCTTCTCACTGCAAAGTGAGTCTGAGATTGTAGGATGCAATAAAGGTTGGTCTGGAGAAAGATGGATAAGGGTCTGGTTTTGCTCTCTCAATGAAGCAGGTTGGAGCAAAGTGGAGATATGGCTCAACGCGTTTCAACATGTTCACAAGTCTTCATCAGGAGCGCACAGGAAGGAAGTGGCCAGACACATGCACAGGAAGAAAGACGGAGAGCTCTGCGACAGAGGAGAAGGAAGCAGGGACATTGGGAATGGAGCAGGACTAGGTGAGCAGATGGATCCATTGGCAAGCAGGCAAACAGTTGGCTGAGGTAAAAGGCACCATCTGTGATGCGCCCACTGCTAGAAGAACCACGCTCAATCCTCCCAGTGGCGGCAGTCAGTTCAGGAGCACACCCCAGTGACCTGCATGGACAGGCTCACCAACGGAGGGGAACACAAGGTTCCTCCAGACCCATCACCGCCAATGCCCAATCCAGCAGCACCCCTGCCTGCACAAAACCAGCAATGGGAGAACATCACTGTCACAAACCTGGCTATTCTTGTATCATGTCAGATATCTTCACTTTAGTCTGCAGCATTTCTGAGTTTCCCAAGCCTTGCTCCATACAGATTGCAGTAATGCAGCTAAGCTTCAGTGAGAGACTGTGTACTGCTGCTGCATTACTGATTGGACACCTGTGAGACCTCTGACCAGCTATTAACCATTTGGTTGTCTTTTTGCTGAAACTGCTGGCTCTCCTATTAAGCCCAGTTGATTTCATACCGAGTTGTTCCTGGTTTTGCAGCTACCACCTGGCCAGTTAACCAATCCATGCAAGGCAAGGGGGTTAAATATCCTTCTCAAGCAACAGGAAATTGCCTTGAGCGATGTCGCTGACCACCCCTGTTGCCTGGCACCCTGCTCTGTAACTTTGTTACCACCTACTACAATTCCTGGATTCTGCTTCCCATATCCAGTGTCCTAACTGCCATTTTACCACAGCCGCTATATGCTGCTGTCTGGCAGCTGCAGCCACCATCTGCTCCACTGGGTCCAATCCAGCCACAGTACCTGCTCCACTGGGTCCAGTCCAGCCACAGTACCTGCTAGACCACTCCACTGGGTTCAGCCCAGCTGCAGTACCTGTTACTTGCTTCACTGGGTCCAGCCCAGCCACAGTACCTGCTAAATCACTCCACTGGGTCCAGCCAAGCCACAGTACCTGCTACCTGCCTTACTGGGTCCAGCCCAGACACAGTACCTGCTGTCCCGCTACCATAGCTGTTTGTGGGTTGTCCAGCTCCATCCGGATTCCAGAAGCTATTGTCAAATCATCCACCAACTGGTTCCCCACCACTACAAGCATATCATCCACTTTCCAGATTAATTCACTATTAATGCATTATCTTCAACCCAGTTACCAGTTACTTTAGTTGTGTTCCAGTGTCCCTGAATTCTGTTACGTTGCCAAGTCGGCTATCCTGAGTTTCCTTAAGCTAGTTCCAGTGTCCCTGGGTTCTGTTATGTTGCCAAGTTGGCTATCCTCAGTTTCCTTAAGTTGATTCCATAGTCCTTGGATCCTTTTACGTTGCCAAGTCGGCCATCTTGAGTTATTGTTATTTTGGCATCCATGGAATATAGTATCAGTCTGGGTTCCCAGAATTTAGTACCTTAGAGACTTTCCAGCATCATTGGTCTCCTGATCCTGTCTGGTGTCCCCAGAGTAAAGTGCCTCCAGTTCCATTCTGGTATTTCCAGATCCTGTCAGCTTCGCTGTAAGACTGATCCAATTCTCAGTCATTGTATCCAACACAGCCCACCACGGTTACGACTGAGTGCTCAAACCCTCATTCGTGACAATCACCACTGACCACCCTCTAGGAGCAGAATCCATACCCAATACGCACGCAACACCGGGCCCCACGTTAACATCAGTACCAGCATGGACAACTACCAGCTAAGCCGGTCACTGCAGCCAGCAGCAACAGGGATACCTATTGGTGGACCACTGTTTACCACCAATCAGCAATAAACACCTGGACTGGAGAAGACCACACATCCCTGTGTTTTGCAAAAATCCCTGCAAACACCCAACCCAGTTATTCTGGTGTACCCTGGGTGCAATACCCACTGCAGCAGAACAAGGCTCCGACCACAAACACCCTCATTCAATCAACCCAGAGCCCCGAAACCCACCACCCTCTTATTTCTATTCAGTATATATATATATATATATATATATATATATATATATATATATTTTTTTTTTTTTGTGTGTGTCTACAGATTAGATTAAATTAAGCTAATTAATTAAATAAGCCTGATGTTTTACATGATTTGTTTCACAATTCAAAAACTGTAATAATAATAATAATAATAATAATAATAATAATAATAATAATAATAATAATATTTTAATCCGAAAGTGAAATAGTTGAAGAAATACTAGGCAGGAAACAAGATCTCACTCCGGAGCTACCGCAATTATTTTTAGGGGATTGAAAATGGCATAGAGGCTTCAACACCATGCATGTGCATTTACATTTATTTTCTCAAAGGGATATTGTATGTGATGAAAGCATAATGTGTGAAGAAACACAAATCATTGCTCTGCAGGAGATATTGAAGTTTTTATTCTTAATTTACAGGAAAAGCCCATGTGAACATATATTCCTGCACTTTCCGATACAATTTCTCCTCTACCAAAAGGGTGTAGGAAACATGACAGATTAGAAGAAACATCAGGCTATTATATTTGAAATATTAGAATATCCTTTGAGTTTTATTCTTTTACATAAAAAAGATTCAATGGAAATAATAGCCACTCCACCATCCATTATTCTTGATAATAATCATATTTAATCTGTCCAAGCTCACATTACACTGTGTAGGGTCACTTAATGAGCTATTTATATTCTGAGCATTGTGGAACTATACCTTTTCTATCCATTTAACCATAATGTACGGTACTAGGAAAATAATGGGCGGTGTAATTTAAGTATATCTAAATTTGAACTTAATGGATATATTTGCAAATTTCAGGTAGTTTCAAAAAAGGTCAGTTTTGCATTCTTCTTAACCCTTTGAGTGACAAGGGAATTTGTCAAAATAGGTGCGAAAATTGCCGAGCATCAATGACCTGTAATGTTTACATTCTATAGAAAATATATCCTTATTGAACACAACATTTGTATTTGACTGTATATAACAAATGTGAGTGATGCTGGCATTTTAAGCAGATATTTTGCACATCTCTCACAGAGATGTTGGCACTCAAAGGGTTACTATAAATGTGGGAAAAGAAACATATTTGTGTTTGCACAAGAGATATACAGGAGACATTTCCAACATCAGTGCACCTGAAGTTCATAGCAATGACAAAATATGGGGTCCCCAGGGATATTCTGCAGAACAATGTAAAGATACAGTAGATCGGATAGATCCCATTGAATGCGGTGGGTACAACCAGCTCAGCTATATCACTTGACAATGATACTGTCAGAACCATCGGCTCTATGCCCAATTGAAGTGCAAGCTCCAGCACTGGCACAAGCATGTCCCCCTTCTTATACTATCTTCTGACCTACTTGCAGTGCCCGACACAATCAATTCAGACCTGATTAACGCCTTTTAAAATACGCTGTAACTGCTGCATGAGCAAGCCCCACTGTGGTTAAAAATGGCACCACCTCTCTCTCATGCATGCTTAAGGGTGCATGAGTAGGCCCCACTCAGCGCTCTGCATTACTTGACCCTCCAGCTGCAGCACTGGAAAGCCATGCACATTTCCTCCTTTGGGTGCCTGTGCCTGTGCAGGATCAGCCCTGTTCCATGCCACCACAGATCATAAGGCCTGAACATGAGGAGACTGCCTACTAGGTGCCAACAATGGCTTCTTGTCTTCGGCGGGTTCAACCCTATGTGCAAGCCCCGCTCAGTGCTTATATATCAACCAATTCTACAGCCCGCATGGGGGAAAAGCTTCTTATCATTTTATGGCGGCACGCTCTCTCCACCTCTGGACTTGAGTCCAGGAGCGGAGTGATCATGCCCAATAGGCCTCCCTGACTCTCACGGCAATCCTCTCAGGCCTAAACATTAACATTAGGAGTAAAAAGGAAAGGAAAAAATGTAAAAAGAAAGGGACAGCTATTGAACTATTTAATATCTAAACATACAATATAGTAGCAAGTCCAAAGGACTGTACTTATCACTTAAAGAAAAACTGGAAAGAGGCTGGCTAATTCCAGAACTCTAGCTTTACTAACAGCCCCCTCCTTCCTAAAATCCAACCAATCATACTCCTGGCTAACAGAGGACATTTCTCCCAACTCAGAAAGCTTAACCCCTTGTTGTCCAGGAATGTTCTGTTTGTCAGCACTAGGCTGGAAAGTTTGTGTCCTCCGTGCTCTTTAGTCTAGGTTTTGATCATGTTGGTATAATAAAATGCCAGTCTTCTAATGTCTAATATTTCATACATGTCGATATTGTAATGCTGTCAGTATTCTGATTGTGTGGATAATACTTGCAGGTATATTGATCTTGTCTACAGTACATATTAAATGTCAGTAAATCAACATGTTCGGTATTTTGGTGGAGGCATTTTCATTGTCAGGCTTTATATTGCCGATATATAATGTGTATCCTGGCCTCAGCATTCCAATAAACTAAGATGACATGCCTCCATTTTGAGAAATGGTCCCCATCGATATTCCTGCTTCGTCCCCTAATCATATGTGCATATCTTGCAGAAAGAGATATGCACATGGTCAGTGCAGCCTCCTCGCACATGAGTGGGTTCAGTTTCTATGTAACTCGACCACCGAACTTCTGCATTATGAGTAGATCTGAGTCCGGGCTCTGGTCTTCCCACCAGACTATGATTAAAAAACAAGGCAACTAATTTTCCAGATGTCGGATAACATGTCTTTTGGATTTCATAAAGTCTCTGACTCATGATTTGGACACCATTCCACACAAGAGATAGTTGGGAGTGTGGGGGATACTTTGGCCTCCAAAGCACTAAAAAATGCAAGCAAACCGTACACCAGTGGCAGTGACCAGATCAATCAATGCTTTACCTACTTGCCACTACATTCCCCACATTCAGGGGTAGATTTATTAAGCTTGTTGAATTGATTAAGTGTCTGGTCAATCAGCTCGTACCTGTCATTTTTCAAACCATGCCTGTAACTTCACAGTTAGGAGCTGATTGTCCGGTGATAAAAACCAGACACTTTATCACTTCACCGATCTTAATAAATCTGCCCCTCAATTCCTTGTACTTCCTTGGGGCCTCTTCTTTTGAAAACATTATTCATATAATTTATGAATGATTCCTGTGTCTGACCTTTCCGGAGGGTCAGGGAAGTTTAACATCTACTCCAGGGACTATTGGCCGCACCACGTTCCAGCTTGTCTTTGGGATACCTATCATGCTTTTATATAGGTCTCCTACATGTGACTGTATTATGTATTAAAAAATCTATCGTTTTAACAATCTGCACTATTGCTGCTTTTTTTAAAATCTATTTTATGTATCATCACTCTGGAAGGAGGAGTTGCTGTTATTGCCAGTGGGATAATATAATTGAATGCTCTGATTTTCAGCTGGGATATTGTGAGTGCATAATTATTTCACAATTGTCAATAAATTGCTAAACCATCTGCACTAAATAGTGTTGTACAGTATCTTCCCTTGGCAATATGTTTGCTGTGTGGGCTGCATAAAGCCAAGGTTTCTTCCACAGATTTAACACGTGGAATTGAGAACTGAAATTTCCTTAAAGGGACAGTATTTGTACTTTCAATCCAGCCCAGCAGCAAATCCTTGTGGAGTTCCACAGGCAGGAGAAGATCGGCGTGTGCACACGCCGCAATAACCGGAGCCAGAGGAAGATCTACACCGAGCAGGTGAAATGGCAGTGGTGAGTACGAGAGTGAGGAAGAGCAGGGAGAGTCACCCAGGGACCTGTAAAGAGGCAAGCAGTCACCGCAACGGGCAGCAAGGCATCCCGAAGTGATGAGCTGCGACACAGACAGGGAGCAGCGTCCGTGAACACTGTAGCCCGGTCAGCCGTGCTCTGCATTATTTATATTGATATCCACTTTATATTGATATCCACCCAAAAATGCTTTGATTATATGAGGACTGAAAAATAATTGTACACACCATCCAATTTAAGTGTACACACCATCCAATGTATTGTTTACACAGTATATATTGTTTCATGCATTTATGTGTTTTTCACTTAGCTTTTAAGACAATATTGGAGCTAACCTTGAAGGAATTAACTAATCCAGCCAAATAAGCTTATTGAAAAGGTCATTTCTCCTTTTTATATGCACTAAAAACACTTTGCAAAATATGTGTAGAATTTCAGTGACAGAGCGCAGCATTAAAACCAGCTTCTTTATCAAATAAATAAAATATATATGTTGGCATATAAAGTGTGCAGAGTGCTCTGAGAACAATAACCCACGGTGGCCTCTCTTTCTCTCACACTCCCAGGCCTTATGGTCGCCAAGGTGGCGGCGTGGGTTTTCTCCTCTCAGCCTCATGCACCCACAGTGTCATTCACCCTGAACCCTCTCTCCTTTTCTCCTCCTTTGAGTCTCACTCTATCCGTCTATACTACCCCTACCACCTCCGTGTCGCTGCAATCTACCGCCCCCCTGGCCCTATCTCCCAATTTCTTGACAACTTCGCCGCCTGGCTTCCACACTTCCTCTCCTCTGACCTGCCATCTGTCATTCTTGGTGACTTTAACATCCCCTTGGATAACCCTGCTGATCCTGGCACCTCCAAACTCCTCTCTCTCTGCTCCTCTCTTGGCCTATCTCAGTGGACTACCTCTCCCACCTACATCCAAGGATACTCCCTCGATCTCGTCTTCTCTCGCTCTTGTTCCCTTACTGACTACACTATCTCGGCTTTTTCTCTTTCTGACCATCACCTCATCTCCTTCTCCCTCACTGCTTCCCCCTCTCCCACCCCCCCTCCCAAGCGCATAACGTCAACACACTTGATCTTGCTGCCTTCTCAAACACGCTGTGTCCTCTTCTCACCCCAATCGCCCTCATGTCCTTCCCGAACCTTGCCGCCTCCCTCTATAATGACACCCTATCTTCGGCATTGGACTCTGCCTGCCCTCCCTCCTCTATACCCCTTCGATGCTCCAACCCCCAACCGTGGCACTCGCCTATCACCTGATTCCTTAAAAAGTGTTCTCGCACTGCTGAGCGCTTCTGGAAGAAATCACGCTCCCTTGCGGATTATCTCCATTTCAAATTCATTCTTTCCTCCTTCAGCTCTGCCCTTGCTCTGGCCATGAATCCTACTTTAAGTCCCTCATCCTTTCCCAATCATCCAATCCCCGCAGGCTCTTCGCCACCTTCAACTCCTTGCTCTCCCCCCCTCCTCCAGCTCTTCCGTCCTCCATTGTAGCCGCTGATTTTGCTACCTACTTTTCAACCAAAATCTCCTCTCTCAGGACTGCCATCACTGCTGCCATGACCTCACCCTCTCCCTCCTCCCCTCCTACATCTCCACTCCCCTCCTTCCAACCCCTGTCCTCATTTTACCCCACCACTGCTGTTGAAGTCCACTCTATCCTTAAATCCGCTTCTCCCTCCACCTGCCCGCTCGATCCTATCCCCTCCAATATTATACGTTGTCTCAGTCCGTCAGTCTGCTCTCACCTGGCTCACCTCTTTAATCTTTCCCTATCCTCTGGGATCTTCCCTTCCTCCTTCAAACACGCTCTTGTCTCCCCAATTCTCAAAAAAACAAATCTGGACCCCAACTCTCCATCCAACTACAGGCCCATCTCCCTCCTCCCTTTTGCCTCAAAGCTCCTAGAACGTCTGACCTATAAACGTCTCCTAAGCCACCTTACTGCTAACTCCATTCTAGACCCCCTCCAATCCGGGTTCCGCCCTTTACATTCCACTGAAACTGCCCTGACCAAAGTCACTAACGATCTACTATCGGCTAAATCCAAAGGCCTCTTCTCTATCCTCATCCAGCTTGATCTGTCAGCTGCCTTTGACACTGTTGACCACCCTCCCCTGCTCAACACCCTCCGCTCCTTTGGCATCACTGGCATGGTCTTCTCCTGGTTCACCTCATACCTCTCCGATCGCTCCTTCTCTGTCTCCACTCCGAGCTCCTCCTCTCCTACTACCCCGCAGCCAGTCGGTGTTCCCCAAGGGTCAGTCCTTGGCCCTCTCCTCTTCTCCCTCTACACCACCTCTCTGGGCACCCTCATCAGCTCCTATGGTTTTCATTACCACCTTTATGCTGATGATACCCTAATCTATCTCTCCTCCCCCGACCTATCCCCATCACTCCTGTCTAAGGTCTCCGAATGCCTCACGGCCATCTCAGCCTGGATGACCCAACGCTTCCTGAAACTAAACATGGCTAAAACTGAACTTCTAATCTTCCATCCCCCGAACATCCCCTCTTCTCCCACTATCTCCATCAGCATTGGTGAAACCGAGATCACCTCCACCAACCAAATGCGCTGCCTCGGTGTCATCATTGACTCCTCCCTCTCTTTCACCCCCCACAATCGTGCTCTCTCACAGTCTAGCCGCTTTCATCTACGCAACATCTCACACATCAGACCATTCCTCTCCACTGACGCTACCAAAATTCTCATTCATTCTCTTGTCATCTCCCGCCTTGACTACTGCAACATCCTTCTCTCTGGGCTACCTCTCACCCGCCTCGCACCTCTCCAATCCATTCTTAACGCTGCTGCTAGGCTCATCTTCCTCTCCCGCCGCTCTACCTCCGCCTCCCCCCCTCTGTCTATCTCTTCACTGGCTCCCCATTCCTTTCCGAGTTCTCTTTAAACTCCTCACCACCGCCTACAAGGCTCTCTCCTCCTCCACCGCTCCTTACCTCTCTTCACTGATCTCTATCCACACTCCCTCCCGTCCTCTTCGCTCCATCGCTGACCGCAGACTGACCTCTCACCTAATCACCTCCTCCCACTCCCGTGTCTAAGACTTCTCTCGTGCTGCCCCCTGCACTGGAACAACCTCCCACCACCCATCAGGCTTTCTGATTCCCTTTCCTCCTTCAAGCGCTCCCTCAAAACCCACTTTTTTCGACTAGCCTATCCCTCCTCCTAACCTCTTTTGATCCTCCTATCCTGCCTCCGTTCCTACTTATCCTATTGTTTTTCGTTCGTCCACCCACCTATTTTAGTATGTTAACTCTTATGAGTAGGGTCCTCCTTCCTTACGTACTCACCCTACCTCTTTACCTCACCTGTGCTCCTGTCCTGTTCTTCCCTTCCTCTACTTCATCTTCAGTCTCCTCGACAATTTTGACACCTACTTCTGAACTGATGCTGATTTTAGTTCTACCAGCTATACCCCTATTCATACTGTATTTTTCAACACACCCTGTACGTTACCTTGTAATTTGTTTTTTGTTTGCTATGTACGGCGCTGCGGACACTTTGCGGCGCCTTATAAATAAACATACTACTACTACTAGATGGTAATGAACTGCAAGTCAAAACATTAATTAATGGTTATGAACTGCAAGTCAAAACAGTTCAAACAGGCATATGAATGAAAGTGTGAAGCCTGGGTCACACACAGAAGCCCGTGCCACACATATGATTCAGCTCCATTCGGCAGGATACCCTCAGGACGATCTCCATACTACGTCCACTGATGCATTTTGGACCCGATCTGGGTTCTTTTTCAAGGTGTATACGCGCTGGGGGTAAGATAATTTCATTTTTTGGTTCAATTAGCCTAAAGCCAAAGCCTTCTTCCCACACACCACAAACAGGGCTGACCAGATATTGTGGGGCCCCGGGACTGAAAAAAAGGCAGGGCCCTCTGGGGGGTGGAGCTGTAGACAATGTATGCAGCTTGACCAGGAAAGAGAGGAGAGGAGAGAGAAAGGAAGAGCCTCTCCTTCAAGTCTTCCTGGTTTGGTACAGCCTGGCTAGGGCTGCCCTCAGTGTACATTGATGAGTCTCCTGCCGCTTCATCATGATGGGCATCGGTACATGCTCCACCACTTCTACTATCAGAGGGCTGCTTTGAGTCACCACTGTCTGGGTGTGTGTGCTGGCCAGGTGAGACTGCGGCCCGTAGGCAGCACTTCACCACCATTGGCATAAGGATCTAGTATGGGTCCTAACATTTGTCTTGATGGCGGGCCTGGCCACAAGCATTAGATTATACATACCAATTTTATACAACTTTGTTACATTCACATGGGCAGTATGATGCCAAGTCCCTGAGCGCCCATACACGTGTGCTTAACAGCATTACAAGGAGAGCTACATGTATATTAGCCTAGGGCACCTTGAACCTTTAATCAGGTCCCGGTCACAAAATTGAGATACCAAAACCCTTGCAATAATCAAACACGGATATATGCAACGCAGCGACTTTTTAAAAAAGGCCTAAAGCAGCAAGCTTGAGTACATGCACAATGCGAAACATTGCATACTGTATTTGATTCATTTCCAGGTGGGTATGAATCTAGAGAACATAAGTCAGGGAAGGCAAAATAAGTCAGAAAAATACATTTTTATACCATTAAAAATGGGTAATTTTTTATTATTATTATTATTATTCTATTTTAGTGTGGCACAGCAAATAAAAAATGAAGTACAATTTTTCGTATTATTTTTAAAACTGTGGCACGCTTCTATAAAGTTTTAATCTTTGCAATGTAGCTTTAAAAGATTAAGAAAACAAATAAGTCAAATTGTGTTTACTACAGTATAGAGATTAGGGCACGCCATTAAAGGACAGGATTATTGTATTATTGTTTTGGCATTTGGCTTGGATGAAAGATGATCAGAATTTCATAGCTGTAGTTAAGAACCAAGACAATTGTGATAATCCACCATGCAGAAAAGAACCCTCTAAAGGATAAGTCAACATGTGCTGTCCATGAGTCACTTTATATTGAGTGTGAATGGTACAGTTCCTGTCTCTTCTCGCCTTATCACTTGTCAAAGCATTAAATGTTCTGTAATCATCCGCTAATCTACAAACAAGCTGGACTGTAACAATACTTTTGTGTGAGACATTGTATTATACATTTTTTATAATAACCATTAATTTGACATAACTGTGTTGTCTGGCTCATAAAAAATGGCATTACAGTATTGGAGCAAAATAATCTAAAACTACTAGTAATTTTTTGCCTTTTTGTGCATTATAATTTTAATGTAATGCAAATGAGGGTTGTATTTGGCTGGGGAATATGGTGAATGAATACGACATACTATATATAGAATTTTATTTGTATATGCAATTTGTGCTTCTATTGACAGGGTCTGGTGACAACTTCTTGGCTATCTGTCATAATCTGTTCTTTCAATGGCAGTGCTGAAAAGCAATTTTCTGCCTCAAGGTTTAACAGAGCTGCAAAAGTGTATACATATAAGAGAGGCTCCAAATAGGGCAATTTTGTTGATTTTTTCCTTTTCAAAAACATTTAGCTAAGATTGCATACCTAACAAGTCAGACATTATCTGTGTTGACATATATCCATTTTATTGAAATAATGATTTGCCTTGAATTTATTCTCCATACACTGCATACATTTTGTGTACAGTAATTTGTATTAGTGTACCTAACAGCTCCTTGATTGTAGCAGCAAAAGCACAGCTAAATGTATTATTGAAACACATGCTTTGCTAGATGTAGTGATAGGACATTTTTAGTACTTTACTAAAATGAGTTGGACATTTATCAGCAATAATGTATCGGACAAATAATAGAGCTGACATTTTAGAATGGTTTATAATAGGGCGGAAGAAATAGAATTTTTAAATATTCGTTTGCAGAATTTTTTTAGATAGCCAAACTGTGGTATTATAAGCTTAGCGAGCTTTTGATAGTCATATACAAATAATGGGGGAAGTTTAAAGCCATGCCGATTATTGGTTGATCGCCATATAATTGGGCAAGATGCATCAATATTTGGAGAGTAAAAAAAGTGGAGACAGAGATAAAGTACCAGTCAATCAGCTCATAACGGTAAACAAACATAGTACGGTACTTGTGTATTATGACGGCGCCCATCGCATTGCATACCACTAATTAAGGTATGCGATGGGACCCGATTTTCGGGTCGAAAGACCCGCACTGTACAATAAAAGGTACTCTTTACCTAGATGGGCGCCAGCGATTGAAATCGCGGTCGTCGGGGGTAAAAATCGCGGGCATCGCGGGCATCGCGGGTAAATCGGGATGCCCGCGATGACCGCGATGCCGCGATTTTCCCATAGGGAACAATGTTAAAAAGGCTGATTGACCGCGATTTTACTGTTAAATGCCTCAATGCCGCGTCGCCACGGACACCTGTGAAGCCCGCGAGGGGACGCGTATAACTGTGAAGGTATCCGCGTCCCCTCGCAGGGCTCGCTGCGCTCGCCACGCTTCGGGCTCGGTGGCTCGCTGCGCTCGCCACACTATTCTATTCTCACTCCACGCCCTAGTGGATAGTAGGGCATGAAAAGGTCGGAGGACGCGTACCACCGCCCCTCGCGGGCTCGCTGCGCTCGCCACGCTTCGGGTTGGCGTGGATCGTGGGGTGGCGTTAAAAATTTGGGGGGACATTTAAGGGTTAATTGTGCTTATTTGGGCTCTGTGGCCCATTTAACATTGATTCCTATGGCCAAATCGGGTCCATTGAGGCATTTAACAGTAAAATCGTGTCCATCGGGCCTTTTAACATTGATTCCTATGGCAAATCGGGAGCATCGCGTCGCGGGCATCGCGGGTACATTTATGGCCGGCCGCGACGCGACCGACACGATTTCCATGTTTAACATGGGTTTCAATGGGAAATCGCGGGCATCGCGTCGGTCGCGTCGCGGCCAGACATAAATGTACCCGCGATGCCCGCGACGGGCGCCCAACTAAGTAAAGAGTACCCAATAAAATATTGCATCACATCGCATGCCATTAAAAATGGCATGCAATGCGATGGGATGCGATTTTAAATTTTACAAGCACCCTGATGGGGGATTACTATTTTAAATGCACCCCCATTGTTAACGCCACCCCCACTATAAATGCCAACACGGAGCGTGGCAAGCCCCGCGAGGGGACGCGGATTACATTTGAAGTAATCCGCGTCCGCTTGCCACGCTTCGGGCTCGGTATTACGCGTCCCCTCGCCACGCTTCGGGCTTGGTGGCTCACTGCACTCGCAACACTATTTAAGATTAACTCCATGCTGACGTGGATAGTGGCGGTATGAAAAGGTCGGAGAATGCGTACCACGACCCGTCGCAGGCTTGCTGCGCTCGCCACGCTTCAGGATGGCATTGATAGTGGGGGTGGCGTTAACAATGGGGGCATTTCACATAGTAATCACCTATCAGGGTGCCTGTACAATAAAAAATCGGTTCAGATAATATCGCATCACATGCCATTGAATTGCATGCGATGCAATGCAACCAATACGATGTCGTACGATGGAAATCTTAGGCGCCGTGATAATACACAAGTACCCATAGTACTATATATAAAAGGGGTGAGAGGAGCACTTGGTTAAGAGGTTAAAAAGTTGAATAAGAAGTGAAATTAAATGAATATAAGCAGTGGCAGCCCCTACACTAAAAATCTGCCAACACCCAGGACCAATGAGCAGAATGATTGCAGAGGTTTGCTATTGGTAGCACTACCTGCTAATCACATGCTATACTCTGAATGGCAGATAAGGCTTCTAATGAAAAACCTTTCTGTCAGCTCAGAGCTGTTTTATGGACTGCAGTCGACACAGTCCATAGAAGCCATACGAAAGAGACAGTGACACATTTGCGCATGTGTAATCCCCCCCCCCCCCCCTGCAGTCAGCCATAAGGGTCTTCTATGGACAAAATGGATGGAGGGAGCTACAGGTCCATGCAGTGCAGCCCCTCCAAAGCAAAAAGGCAGGAGCCACCACTCTACACAGACCCTTCCGGCAATGGCTCCCCCAAGCTGCCTCAGGACTGCATAACCATTGTTATGCCACTGTCAGACTGCTAGCCAATTCCAGTAAAAGAAAAACAATCGAAAATGATAATAATACAAAAAGATTTTCCAAAGAGTCATTTTTTTATTTTACTCTTAACACATTTTTTCCTTTACCACCCTCCAGTACCCTGAAATGGTGATAGTGATTTAAGGACGGCGGTGGTACATGAAGCACTGTTTTTGTTAAATAGGTTATCACTGGCTTGCTGATGAAAACCATGGGGAAGATATTGTCAGACACAGGACTCTCAAAATACTAGCAAAAAAAGCTATAGCTTAAACCCCACTCTATACTGTTCTCCTGGCTCCTGGAGCTTTGCTTTCCCGATTACTAAGTTCTATCAGTTCTAAAACATTTCAGTAAAAGGATTTTGATTATTGCAGCAATAACAGCTGAACGTTATATACCAAAAATATAAATATATATATATATATATATATATATATATATATATATATATATACATATATATATGTAGAAATAATATATATATATATTTTTTTTTTTTTTACTTTATAAAGAGCTATTTATGCTATTAAAATGTTCTGTAAATGCATTTTTTTCTATTATTGGTCTCAATTTGCCTGCACTTCTGCGCATGTGTGCTCACTGGAACATGCATGTGCAAGCCCTGAAACTACAATCACAGCCAATTGCAATTTCAGAGACCTCCAGGTGAAGATGGGGTGAAGATTAACTGTTTTTGGGATCTGTACGGACAGCGCAGGCATGTCCGCTGTGGGGGGGGGGGGGTTAAGTCACTTCGGCTGAACACGCAAGCTACACGAAACATGGGAAGCCTGTGTCTGGCTTTGCAGTGTGTGGTGTGTCGCCTTGCCCTGTGCTGGGTGGCCCTCAGGAGTTGTAGTTTAGCAAATCCTCACTAAACTACAACTAAGGGCCTAATTCAAACCTGACTGCAGAAAAACTTTTTTCTCAAATGGATAAAACCATGCGCACTGCAGGTGAGGCAAATGTAATATGTGCAGATAGAGATTTCAGTAAGCTACAGTATTTTGTTTCTATGCAGAGTAAATACTGGCTGCTTTATTTTTGCGCTGCAATTTACATTTCAGTTGGTACACACCCCACCCAAATCTAAATCTCTCTGTACATGTTACATCTGCCAAAAAAGGTGTTTTGTATGAATTAGGACCTAAGTCTAATTCAGACCTATTTTTGTGTGCAAAAGATGTGTGCATTTTTAGAATAGAAAAACGCAATATTTAATTTCATTTTAAAACTAGAATACTTTTTTTCTTTAACAGTTTGGGCCAGATGCATCAAGCTTCAAAAAAGTGATAAATGGAGAGTGATAAACAACCAGCCACTCAGGATCTAACTGCCATTTTACATGATGGGTTTAAAAAATGGCAGGTAGGAACTAATTGGCTGGTTGTGTAACACTAGCCATTTTATCACTTTTTAAACCATTATACATCTCGCCCTTACACTGAAGAATTGATTTTATAAGTGGTGCAAATAAAGTTATAAACAGAGAGAGTTCCTGTTAGAATTATATAGAAATAGGTATACCTTGAAAAGGATCAATGAAGCTCAGGGGCACTGAGCTGTTCGCTTCAGGAGGGGCGAGAAAGCAACGGGCATGGGGAGGAAGCAGGGGAACGCCCATCGTTTTATGGGAGTGTCCATAAAAATGCCGGGTGAACCCCTGCAGATGCAGGCATGTCAATACCTGCTTAAGGTAGGCGGCTGATGTCATATGGCATCAGCACCCACCCCGGATTCGACCATCTAAGGCCAGGATAAATGTCAGTTTAGACTAACTTTATCTGCAAAGGGGAAAAAATCATTTGGTGAGCGACCATCAAATGATTTTGTGCCTCTGCAACCGTACACTTCCACTCGCATGCTAATTGCAGGGATTTGCATGGCAGGGGGCGCTCTTCTAGCAGAGCAGTGAGAACTCAGATGCCACCAAGAGGGCAGGGAAGAAGGTCTGATGGCAGATAGAGAGAGAGAGCACTGAGGAGCTCCCAAAGAATAGAAGACGGCTGAGGCGGCATGAAGAGCTCTGGTGGCCGCTGAGGAGGCCAGGATCAATGAAGAAGATACCTGGCTAAGTCTGGAAGAGGAGTAGAACGCCAGTGGCAGAAGAAGAAAGATGTCACCCAGAGAAGCCTGTGGGGCTGGAAGGCATTTAAGCTGATGAAGTACCCTCCCTCCCTCCCCCCCCCCCCCCCATCCCCGCTGCCTCTCCCAGCAGCAGGTAGGCAGTCCTGGGACACCTAACCCCCTCCCTAGACCACCGCATGATCAGGTTTTGGACCCGTAGCCAATGTCAGGCCCCCTTTAGTTCTTCCCACAAGTATGGAGGAATCTCCACTTAATGCAAACAAGAGAGCACACCGTCAGGATACTCATTTATTTGATGGAGATCCTCCTTTTAGCATACAATAAATAAATATACGCAATATACACTTAACACAGCAATGTAAAAAAACAACAACTGTCACACTGGCTTGTTGTGAATCCACTGCAGGTGGCTGCTCCGTTATGGATGGACCAGGTGGAGAGAGTATCGCTGGTCTAACGTACTGTCTTCGCATATGAGACCTCTCTAGACGTTTGACTTAACTTCCAGCAAGAGGCGCAGAGTTTAACTGGGTGGCGGTTTTCACCAGGGATTCCCGGCAAGGGTATTTGGACTCCGCTGCATCCACCCAGCAGGTTGCGGCCCTCTGCGAAAGCCTCCCTGGAGAACTGGAACAATGGTAGGGACTGGCAGGACCGGTAAGCAATGTACACAGGATGGCCTGCTCGGTGGGTAATGAATAACAGAGTAGGTTACGGTCCTCAGGACAGATCACTCGGCAGGTAACAAGTAACCAAGGAGATAACGGAACTCAGGATAGGCCACTCGGCAGGTAACGAAGGAGATAATGGAACTCAGGATTGCACACTTGGCAGGTAATGGAACTCAGGTTTGCACACATGGCAGGTTACGGAACTCAGGATTGCATACTTGGCAGGTAACGGAACTCAGGGTTGCACACTTGGCAGGTAACGGAACTCAGGATGGCACACTTCAGCAGGTAATGGGTAGCACAGGTACTTGGCTCTGCAAGCACGCAGAACCTAGAGGCCTGGTGCTTCAGCAAACGGGGAGCTGAACACTGACCAGAGGTCAGGAGAAGCATCAGCCCTGAGGGACAGGCATACCTGCCTTTTATCACCCAAAAAACATCATGATTGGCCCACCCTCTTACAATTGGGACTGCCCCCCGCCGGAAGTGACTCTAGCAAGATGGTGGCGCCCATCCCGGGAGCCGGCCACGGGAATCGCCAGACCCCCGGGGGAACAGCCACCGCAGAGAACCAGAGCAGCAGCAGCGGGAAATGCTGAGGGAGCTGCCGGGGGAGCAGAGATGACAGCGCCCATCTCGGTGAGTAGGAAACGCGGCGCAATGCCCGGCGGCACTGACCACAACTATACCGTGATAATAAACAACTTACATACAGCAGAAACTGATATGCTTCAATACCCTTAATTAGCACTTAGGCAGGAAATAAATGCTGGCAACCCATACATCAATAGTCTCATAATCCAGCACTTATCAATAGCGCCTGTAGTACTTAAGCAAACAGTTTATGAAATGTTAAATGGCATGATTAACAGTCTCATTAACCAGTGGTTAGCAATATACCATTGCTTGTAGTACAGATAAAAAACAGGTAATTATATAGTAACTGTTAGCAGTCATAAATGCAACAGTCTCTCAATCCAACACATACACAGTATGTGGTGACTAGGGTAGAGGAGAGCCCACGCCATATATTCCTGCAGTGTGGTGCAGGACTTAATATGGGGATCCCATACCCCCAATACCAAACTAACAGCGGGGCAGAGGAAAAGGGGAGCCTAGCCCCTATAATGTGTCTGTTATAATTACGCTTGCCAGCAGTCCACTGGCCTCCTTTTAGCTGGAATTTCACCACTAACAGCCATTTTCTCTGGCGGAATAGGTCCACCAGGTACTGGGGTGCTGCCGGGACTTACTAGGGGACAAGGTGGCTATTGGAGACTGGGCAAGGTAAAATGGAACACCAGGGAAGAGGAATCCTACGGAGCAGGAGAACAGAACAAAACTGCAAAATAACAAGCAAAACTAACACAGGTGAATTGATAAAAAAAAAACAGCAGAAAATGCTAGTCTGAAATGCAGCACGGCTAACTATCATTAACCCAGTGCAAGCAGGGAAGGGCACCAATAGAACAGAGCACCAAACAGTAGCTAGCACTAACTAGTATAAATGCAGTGTTGCACAGGGTGTTAAAAATGCAGAGTTTAAATGCAACAATGCACAGGATGTTATAAATGCAGATTATAAATGCTACTCATAACTGGCGGAGTACCAAAGAAGCCCCCAAGTACTGTACTTTGCTTTAAAGCTGTCTGCCAAGGACTAAAGGAAACCCAGAGACTGAAGCTGAAAATGGGACAACAGCAAATGTGCAGGATACAACAGCAGGATATGGACTGGGACCAGGTAACCACGAGCACAATAACCTGAAGGGTTACAGCAAGCTCTGGAAAACAGAATCAAGCTGGGTAAAAGCAGGGCTTGACAGAATCTAATAATATTTAGCCATTTCCCAGCATCTGGGTGCAAATAAATGATTTTCATAGATTTTCATACATTACCAGATTTTTTGTTCACACCAGACAAATTGGATAGATAAAATCTATAGCTTTAGGAAGAGCTGGATCCGCAGTTATGATGTGCTGACACACTTTATCGTTAATTAACTAATACTCCTTTCACACTGGCTACCCAGCAATTACCCAGCATTTTTGAATGCCGGGTCATTTTGCCAGGTGAAGCCTGACCCCAATCCACACCAGAAGCAAATTCCCGGGTTAAAGCTTTTCAATACAGAAATTTACTGAAGAACCATGGTTTTTCGGTGGTGTGAAAGGGTCAACATGGGTCTTAAATCCTGGAACTCTGACCCTGGTCAAGAGCATGGTCGGAGTGCCAGGATTTAAGACCCGTGTTGACCCTTTCACACCACAGAAATACCCGGGTTTTTCAGCAATTTCCCAGGTTGAAAATCTTTAACCCGGCAATTTGGTTCTTGTGTGAAAGGGGTATTCGATATCACCTTAAAGGTGCTGAAAAAGTTATGTTTCAATTCCACCGAAGTCTTGATTTGTTTTACTATATAATGATCAAACATGCTCACTCTTTAAATGGCATTAGAGACTTCAGATGCTATCTCTCAGGGAACCATTATCTCAGAATTTCCAAGGTCTTGGAAATCTCATTGATTTTGGGGTGATGCAGATCACCCGAGGAGCTGAAAGTAGGTTAAACTCATTTTGAGTGCATATGGCTGGAAGCTAGATGGGTGCAAATATGTGTTTGTAATGTTTAATTAACATGTTTTCAAATAAAGTTCACAAAAATATATTCAGCATTTTAATGTTAGTGCATTATAAAAATATTAATAGCTACTGTACTTCACAGCATATGTGTAAATGGCTTAAATGTATATGCACATTTTAATTGAATTATTTAAATTCAGGAACAGTTGGTCTGGGCACATATGTGCCACCTTGACTTTGTGCCCTGCTCCACCCCTTTTAAATATTTAGCATCTGTCAACCAGTGAAGACTGCACAGTTTGGGACTCATCAATGTTATCAAAGAAAATAAAGTCCAAAGTAGTCAGTAGGACATTAATTATGTATTCAAGTGTGATTAAATCAGAATTTTGACATAGAGCTATATTAATTTTTAGCTCCTGGTGTGCAGCATTTTTTTTGATAGTCACAGATTAAAGCGCAAGTACATCAAACGATATACTTTTGCATCTGGACATGATTGGTAAGTAATTAAATTGTTTAGAATTAACATATCTATGCATTATTATGTGTCTGAATTGCACAATACAGTATGCAATACAGTCAGAAAATGAAACAAACATTATGATGTTTTGGTGTTTATGTTCTATCTGTTATGTCTATACACACAAATTAATATAGGACTTACTATAATTCATGTTTGTACTCAAATGTAATTGCAATTTACTAGGCTGTGGAGCTGCTAATGTTAGCAAGTGAAGCTGCTGCTTTGAAGTGAAGATGTCCAACAGAACCATTGCAAACGCATTTGTAATTGGGTACACATTTGCAGCCTATACACAAAAATAAAGAACAATGGGTCTAAGTGTTTGTATGATGCACTTTGGTCAATTATTTGGAAGCTAAAAATCATCAAAAACCCATTACCAAAGGATGGCTAAAATTAGCTATTGTGACTTTTTTGACAAAAAAATCTACCCAAGCTGAATTCCTGCCACCTGACAAGTTCGCTCTTGTCTCTAAAATTCTTTAGAACGCGGTTTATAACTGTCTTCATTGTTATTGTGCAGATGAAAATATAGCAATTGATGAGCAATTACGCTACCGTTCAAAAGTTTGGGGTCACTTAGAAATTTCCTTATTTTTGAAAGAAAAGAACAGGATTTTTTTCAATTAAAGTAACAATAAATCTCTTCAAATTTTTGTGGCAAGGGAAGAAACCCTGTATAGCAAAATACAAACTCTTTCATTGTAAATATAATGGAGGTTTAGGCATTCCAAACTTAACAGCTTTCTCAAACTCCTTTTTCTTTAGATATATATCAGATTGGTTTCTTGGGAAAGACATCTACACCCAAAAAGATTTTGAAGAATCTGTTTTTTTTTCCCTACTCCCCTGCAGCACTTTTACACACGCCCAGAGCTTCACTACCAGATTCTATAAAAACTAATATATTTTTTACTGATACTTACAAGGTGTGGTTGTCAATTAACCGAACATTGAATCGGCGTTTCACCTCTACTAAATACACTACCCTATGGGGGAATCCTTGATTTTTGCCGGGCCTAGACAATTGTGGTTTTCTAAGATGGAATCATAAGGGAGTTCTAGCTGTTTGTGACATTTTTGACCCAGATGGCACTGTAGTTTCCTTCCAAACTCTCTGTGATAAATTTGGGCTTCCAGGCAGCGACTTATATATGTATCTCCAGGCTAGACACTTTTTTTCTACCTTAGCGAGCCCTATGTTGATCTCAGATAGCCCTGACTCTTTACAGTCTCTGATTACCACTTGCACATCCTTATCTTATAAAACCAGATATTTATACTCTGACCTACTGCCATCTTCTCCTGAATTAATTTGGGAGAGGATTGCAAACAGTTGGGAAGCTGATGTTCCCCAAGTTGCAGACTCTGAGGTGTTGGTTAAATACCTAGAGCCTCTCAAAAAAATAGAAAATGACCTGTGATGGCGCTATGCTGCCTGTGGACTGTACAGACCCCCAGTTATCACCCAATAACTGAAAACACAATACAATAAACAAAAATTGGGGTTTTCCAACCACGGGCGCAAGATGGATTTGTAGTCTTTTAGGTCTTCCTGAGTTCTCCTTAGCAGTTTCTCGACCATATAAGGGAAATTTAGAAGGAAAGATGGTGGTTATTACTGACCATCACAAAGACCTACTACAATGAACACAATAGATATTCTTGTGTGAAAGAAAAAACAAGCGTACCCTACTTACAGTAGGCAGGGCAGCGTAAAGGCACGTAATGGTTTCTTTTCTTCTTCTTTTCTTTTTTCTTCTTTTTCTTCTTGTTGTTCTTTTCCTGCTTTTTCCTCTTCTCTTTCCTTCCGGGGACTCACTTTCGCAGTGTGCTCCTCAGATGTTGTTAGGTGATAAATGTAGTGGGAAGAAATATGCAATATGTAGATTTATTATTTGTTCACCATATAACAGAACAAAATGCAACACCCGGTGATTTGATGAATGAAATAATGGTGATTAGATAGTACCTTACTCACCAAAAGTATAAGTAAGGTACACATACAAAGGTTTCTTTCACTCAGAGAGGTTATTTTTCATCTAAAGGCCATAAGTGTGATGGCATACCCCAACTCACGTCAAGAGAAGTTTCTTTACACACGTAGCGTGTTCTTTATTCGATGGGGCTTGATTTTGGTCAGAAGACCAAGTTTTTCTCTCCAAATGATATAGTGAAAACAAAACAATATAATAGAAAACGTGTTAGCTCAAATTCGTATTTCTCTGTGTCTTTAGAGGCGCAGGAATTTTATAGTGGGGGGTGTTTATATTAATGTGACCAGAAGGTACTCATATCGTACCATAACTCACACGTGGTAGTGCAGTATAACACTTGTAAAGGTATCTTTCTGTGGAAGGGGACTCCCTCCACTGTAATACTTCTTGTGTTTAAAAGGATAGAGATGGGGAAATGTGTCCCGAAGAAGAAAAAGTCCCAACAAGAGACTGTATTGGCGTACCCAAACTCACAATCATACAGCGTTTTCACCACATATAACGGTATCTTTTTACTCCTGGGTCTGGGGATCTTTGTAGTCAATATATCACTTCAAACAGTTCCAAAAAGAATAGTCTCTTCAAAAATTTATTTTATTGTAAAAAAACAGTAGAAAAAATCCTTCATCCCAACAATGAAAGGATCCCAACGAATATCCAAAGGACTTCCACAACAAGTCCCAAAGATTACCAAAAGAGAGTAAAAATACAAAACATGATAAAAGTCACTTTTAAAAAAATTCTTTAAAAATACATACAAAATCCAGAAAAAGGTGTCCAAGGGAAGGATGATGGCTGCTCACTTTCCACAGAAATCTGTCAACGCGTTTCGGTGTCTACACACCTTTTTCAAGACATATCTGTGGATGGTGAGCTTCCATCTTTTATACTAAGAGCAGCCTATCAGAGTACACAGGAAATGAGAACATTGTAATTGCGATAGATCATTCAAACCAAATGTATACATTGTGAGGGTTACAGTTTGTATCGTAACAAGATTAAGAACCACATCCGATTCATAAAAATATATGCAGAGAGTCCATAAAATTGATGAAGGTCAATTTTTTCATAGTAGCATAAACGGTCCCCATGGCAACCTGCACGTCACTTCCGGTTCCAGGGTCCGTTTGACAGAGACACAATTACAATAACAATCGCGCACACCAAATACATGCGGTGTCAGTGTGCGCACTTCAGATGTCGATCCCATGTGTGGGAGGCACATCAGGAATTGAAGTATAAGCCGCGATCTGCGCCGTGAATGAATACACTGACGCTCCCGTCCGACTTCCGGTCGCTGGACCGCAAACTACGGAAGCCCTGCTGTGCCTCCCACACATGGGATCGACATCTGAAGTGCGCACACTGACATCGCATGTATTTGGTGTGCGCGATTGTTATTGTAATTGCGTCTCTGTCAAACGGACCCTGGAACCGGAAGTGACGTGCAGGTTGCCATGGGGACCGTTTATGCTACTATGAAAAAATTGACCTTCATCAATTTTATGGACTCTCTGCATATATTATTATGAATCGGATGTGGTTCTTAATCTTGTTACGATACAAACTGTAACCCTCACAATGTGTACATTTGGTTTGAATGATCTATCGCAATTACAATGATCTCATTTCCTGTGTACTCTGATAGGCTGCTCTTAGTATAAAAGATGGAAGCTCACCATCCACAGATATGTCTTGAAAAAGGTGTGTAGACACCGAAACGCGTTGACAGATTTCTGTGGAGAGTGAGCAGCCATCATCCTTCCCTTGGACACCTTTTTCTGGATTTTGTATGTATTTTTAAAGAATTTTTTTAAAAGTGATTTTTATCATGTTTTATATTTTTACTCTTTTTTGGTAATCTTTGGGACTTGTTGTGGAAGTCCTTTGGATATTCGTTGGGATCCTTTCATTGTTGGGATGAAGGATTTTTTCTACTGTTTTTTTTACAATAAAATAAATTTTTGAAGAGACTATTCTTTTTGGAACTGTTTGAAGTGATATATTGACTACAAAGATCCCCAGACCCAGGAGTAAAAAGATACCGTTATATGTGGTGAAAACGCCGTATAATTGTGAGTTTGGGTACGCCAATACAGTCTCTTGTTGGGACTTTTTCTTCTTCGGGACACATTTCCCCATCTCTATCCTTTTAAACACAAGAAGTATTACAGTGGAGGGAGTCCCCATCCACAGAAAGATACCTTTACAAGTGTTATACTGCACTACCACGTGTGAGTTATGGTACGATATGAGTACCTTCTGGTCACATTAATATAAACACCCCCCACTATAAAATTCCTGTGCCTCTAAAGACACAGAGAAATACGAATTTGAGCTAACACGTTTTCTATTATATTGTTTTGTTTTCACTATATCATTTGGAGAGAAAAATTTGGTCTTCTGACCAAAATCAAGCCCCATCGAATAAAGAACACGCTACGTGTGTAAAGAAACTTCTCTTGATGTGAGTTGGGGTACGCCATCACACTTATGGCCTTTAGATGAAAAATAACCTCTCTGAGTGAAAGAAACCTTTGTATGTGTACCTTACTTATACTTTTGGTGAGTAAGGTACGATCTAATCACCATTATTTCATTCATCAAATCACCGGGTGTTGCATTTTGTTCTGTTATAAGGTGAACAAATAATAAATCTACATATTGCATATTTCTTCCCACTACACTTATCACCTAACAACATCTGAGGAGCACACTGCGAAAGTGAGTCCCCTGAAGGAAAGAGAAGAGGAAAAAGCAGGAAAAGAACAACAAGAAGAAAAAGAAGAAAAAATAAAAGAAGAAGAAAAGAAACCATTACGTGCCTTTACGCTGCCCTGCCTACTGTAAGTAGGGTACGCTTGTTTTTTCTTTCACACAAGAATATCTATTGTGTTCATTGTAGTAGGTCTTTGTGATCGTCAGTAATAACCACCATCTTTCCTTCTAAATTTCCCTTATATGGTCGAGAAACTACTAAGGAGAACTCAGGAAGACCTAAAAAACTACAAATCCATCTTGCGCCCGTGGTTGGAAAACCCCAATTTTTGTTTATTAAATACCTAGAGCCTACCTTAAAGATTCTACACTCAGCCTCTCTACAAGAAGTCCACCTAAAAACACTACAAAGAGCTTATATTTCTCAGGCTCAATGCAAATATATGGTTCCGGGTGATCCAGGACATTGCCTGAAATGCAGAAGCTTACATGCTACCTTTTATCATAATATGTGGGACTGCTGGAAAATTTGTAGGTACTGGGGAAAAGTCATGGGGTTCATTAATAAAGTTTGTAAGACTACATGGGTCAAAGATCAATTGGCTATGCTCTGCGCCAATTTTTCAAATTGGGACATGCAGGGTGGAAGGGGGAAGGTTCTGCCCTTTCTAACAATGGTTGTTACTCTGGGGAAAAAGGTGTTACTTCGCTGCTGGACTTCCACCAGATCTACAATGTTGTCTATGCTTCAAACGGCTTTACTGCAACACCTATATTTTTAAAAAAAACACAACAATACCTCATATTGAAAGGGGAGCCAAGAAATTCTATACCAAGTGGGGAGTATATATAGAATATCTAGACTGTGATACCAAAACAAAAATAATGAAAATCTTTGAAAGGACCACATGGTTCCTCTTACGTAACCTATCTTGAATGTCTTATATGGCGAGACCCGGGAATGCTTTTTTTTTGGTGGGGGGGGGGGGGGGGGGCTTTAGAAGATTTTTCTTTAAAGGCCAAGACTAAATTATGATTGTTATAATGTCCTTCTGCTTTGTACATTACTATGGTGTAGACCACTAATTGATACATGTCAACAATAATGGACGCTCTATTGTCTTTCATATAATGCCTTTATTGTCACAGCATTTCAATGTATGGTTCATAAAAATGATATATATAAAAAAAGTAACATTAAATTAATCAGAAATACACTCTATACATTGTTTATGTAGTAAATGACTATACTAGCTGCAAATGTCTGTTTTTTAAAGAAATATCTACATAGGTGTATAGAGACCCATTTCCTGCAACCATCATTCAGTTTTCTAATGGTACATTGTTTGCTAATCAAGTTAGAAGACTAATCGATTATTAGAAAACCCTTAAAAATCCTTGTGCAACCCGTGATGATGAAAAAGGGTTTGCTCATTAGAGAAGCAAAAACACTGGCCTTCCTTTGAGCTAGTGGAGTATCTGGAGCATCACATTTGTGGGTTCGATTATACTCTCAAAATTGCCAGAAAAGAGAACTTTTATGTGAAACTCGACAGGCTGAAGGCTATTCCATGCAAGAAATTGCCAAGAAATTTGCCAAGAAACTGAACATTTCCTACAACAGTGTGAACTACACCCTTCAGAGAACAGCACAAACTTGCTCTAACCAGAGTGTAAAGAGAAGTTTGAGGCCCTAATGCATAACTGAGCAAGAAGAAAAGTACAATCGAGTCTCTATCTTAAGAAATAGATGACTCACAGGTCCTCAAACTGGTAGCTTCATTAACTGGTACCCACAAAACACCAGTGTCAGCATCTACAGGGAAGAAGCGACTACAGGATGCTGGCCTTCAAGGCAGAGTGGCAAAGAACACAGACATTGGACAGAGGAAGATTGGAAAAAATTGTTATGGACAGACACATTGACGTTTGAGGTGTTTGGATCAAACAGGAGAACATTTGTGAAATGCAGAACAAGTGAAAAGATGCTGTAAGAGTGCCTGATGCCATCTGTCAAGCATGGTGGAGGTAATGTGATGGTCTGGGGCTGCTGTGGTGCTGGTAATGTGGGGGATTTGTACAAGGTAAAAGGGATTTTGAATAATGAAGGTTATCACTCCATTTTGCACTGCCATGCCATATCCTGTGGACAGCGCTTGATTGGAACCAATTTCTCTCCTCCAACAGGACAATGACCCAAAGCACACATGCAATTTATGCAAGAACTATTTAGGGAAGAAGCAGGTAGCTGATATTATGCATGCAACTAAGTGGCCAGGGCAAACAACCCCTTTGAGCTTTTTTAGGAGCAGCTTGAGGGTATGGTACACTAGAAGTGCCCGTCAAGCCAATCCAGCTTGAGGAAGGTGCTTCAGGAAGCGTGGGGTGAAAATTCTTCAGATTACCTCAACAAATTAACAGCTAGATTGCCAAAGGTCTGCAATACTGTAATTGCTACAGAAGGCGCATTATTTGATAAAAGCAAAGTTTGAAGGACAAAATTATTATTATAAAAAAAAAAAAAATATTTCATTTTGCAACTCATTTGATAAATAAAAGTCGGTTTTCATGTACAGATGGAGTGCCTCCCATCCATCCTGATGAATCGCCAAATGTCCTAAGCTGGCACAGGCTGGCGGAGAGGTGCACCATCTGACTGGGACACGTGAGTGTCTCACTTTCTTGCACATCCCCGTCAGCACAGTGGCAGGGAGCAGATGCCCTGCCCATCTCCGCTTCAGGGAAATGGGCAAGGTAAGTGGGGGCTGCGGGCAGTGACGGGTGAGCAGCGGGGAGCTGGCGGAGGGCTCAGACTGAACAAGGCACGGCGGCAAGTAGCAAGGCCTGGCCAATGGTGATTGTGTGGTTGACCCCAAACTTTTGAATGGTAGTGTACATCTAAGCAAAACAATGTTTAGTTTTACCCAATTTATGTCAAACAAACAAGAAATATATGGACTCAAATGTCGGATAACTGCAGACATACTGCAGCAACAAAGTATTATGCTTTCAATGCCTTCCAGCACTGTACCTCAGTAATAAGGAGGCCCATCCAGTCAAGCAGCCACTAGGAAAGTATATTGTTCTCTGCCTTATGGAGAAGTTTCTACACCAAGGAAAAAACATGATGATGATAACTTTTCCACACATCTGTAACTTGTCAAGATGCTACAAGAGTAGAAAGAAGAAAGTGTTGTAATTGATCATGTAATCCTTGGTGAGTTGACTAAACCTCAATGTAGAAGTGTACTACACTTGCATCAGACTGGCAACAGACACTGGGGCAGATGTATTAAGCCTTAACAAGAGATAAATGCAAGTGTGATAAGGAGAGATAAACGTCCAGCCAATCACCTGCCAACTGCCATGTTACAGGCTGTGTTTGAAAAAAGTCAGTAAGGAGCTGATTGGCTGGACGTTTATCTCTCTTTATCACCCTTGCATTTATCTCTTATTAAGGCTTAATACATCTGCCCCACTGTACCTTGACTGTGTAACAAAGAATATCCTTTCTTACAGTACACCACATGCTGAAGTACCAAAGAAGAAACTATAAACTGTAACCTTCTATGACTCATAAATACACCAATCAGGTTGCATGTAGGAAATAGCCAATGCTTGTCTTCTCCAGTTTCCTGGACATTTCCTGCATGTGTCTTCTAAAGTCAAGTAACGAACAGAAAGATGAAAAGGAAGTTAGCAGTCTATGTGTTAAGACTTGGATAGAGATAAAGTACCATACAATTGGCTCCTATTGTAGCTGTCATTTTTCAAACACAACCCTTAACATGGCATTTAGGAGTAGATTGTCTGGCATTTTTTCTCTGTCTACTTTATCTCTCCAAGGCCTAGTATATATACCCCTTAATCTGGTAAGTTAACTAAAGAAAGTGCAAGAAAGAAATCAACAAGAAGAAGGTGCTGCAGGACCAGTGTCATCTAAACATTGATCTGTGCAAAGGCAACATGACCAGTGATACCTACAAAGTGCCACAAAAGCATGTATGTAAAATGTGTGCAAAAAGAACAAATTACTTGTACAAAAAGGTTTAGATAAGAGGAAAGTAATAATATTTTCATAAATTCATTATAAAAAATAAGCTGGACTGAGAAGCAAAATGTTTGTAACATGAAATTTAGCTTGTGAAGGGAATTACCAGCCCGGGCATTGACTAGACCTGGTTCAGGGGTGTAAAATCTTACCACGCCATAGGTGTTCACCAGTGACCAGTCCAGTTGGGATTTGGGCATTGCTGCTATGGACGTGTCGGCATTAGTCCCCTGAACAGGATCCCCATATGGCACTGGCAAACTCTGGGAAGCAGGCCAAGGTCATACACTGGAAGCCACAGGATAAGGTAAACTAGGAGCAGGTAATAGGTTAGTCACTTGACAAGCCAAGGTCACATACTGGAAGTCACTGGAAATGGTACACAAGGATTAGGCAGGATAGTAGTCAGAGGGATAGATGGGCTTATACAGAGTATTCAGGAATCTTAGAATAATCTGAGAAGGCACATGACCGCTAGAGAAAGTAGTAACTCTATACTCTGGCAGAGGCATACTTGCCTACCTGACCCTCTCCATGAGGGAGAAAATGCTCTGTTCCTGGATCTCCCTGGTAATGTATGATTGCCATCACCTGTGGGGAGCTAGATAATTGATAACAAAGGTGTATCACCACAGGTGATGGCAATCATACATTACAACGCAAGGACCCCAATTTTTGTAAGGGAGGTGTCCCAGGGACCCTCTTTTTGGGGGGTTTTTGCGATCACTGTTACTGTGTTTGTACATCCTATTAAAATGTGATATGGAGTGCAAGCAATGTAAAGGTCTCCGCAAGTTTACAAAAATCTTTTACAGTCATCAAAGATATGTGTGTTGTATGATTAAAAAAATAAGAGTAAATGGAAATACCAATATCTGCACATTAAAAAAAAAATAACATCACAATATTTGGTCAAAAAATTAGTTCAAAGACAGTAGACTAACAGAAAAGTAACACCTAAGAGCCAAACAGTAAACCAGCAACTATCAGATCTTGCAGCAACAGTAGTCCATACTCGGACTGTTGTGGGATAATGTCAGAAAGTAAGCAAAAACTAACCAATGCCAGAACAGACATAATAGTGGGATGCAGACTTGCTAGAAGCATGGCTAGAACAAGAGCACATTGCTAGAACTAACTAAAAACCTCTAAGCGCAACAAATCAGTATTTAAAGCACCTGTGATCAAGCACAGTTGCTTCTGATTATGGCAGCTATGCAGTAAGTTTACTGTACATATCTACAATATTTTGCAGCAGACTTCTGCTGACCCTACATGAGACCAACTTTCCTCAAACCATCCAACTACTGTAGTTAGTTGGATGAAATAAAAATCGGGTAGTGGATAGGAGCTAATTTAATTTGTAATACATTAATATGCTCCCAAAATCTAGAAACAGACAAAGGCCCTTATTCTGGTTGGTGCGGCCAGAGCCGCACACGGGGCTCCGGCCGCACAAACCAATCCCCGCCCACCCTACGGATCGCCACGGCCGTCCGTACACGGACGGCTGGCGATCCGCATAAAAATGGTGGAGGCGTACGCCTCCACCATGGTGGGAGCTGCCCCCTGCATTCGATGGTCGTCGACCATCGAAGGCAGGTCCGCACGCCGCGGCAGCTCCCGCAAGCTGAGACCACACGGACAATCGTCCGTGTGGTAGCTTGTATGGGGGCTGAAAGCTGACATCCGGCGACGTCAGCTTTCCGCCCCCATGAGTTGCGTCATGGCCTCATTACCATGCATACGCCCCGCGTTTGCATGGGAACGCCCATGAAACGCGGGGCGTACACATAGGGAAATGAGGGCATGATGCCTCTCACGCCCCTATAGGCCCCCTTTGCGGCGGACGAAATACGTCTGCGGCGAAGGGGGCTGCACATGCGCAGATTCACCTCTGCGCATGTGCAGAGTAAAAACATCGGCGGTACGGCCGCACGCGGGCCGTACCGATCCGATTAGAATAAGGGCCAAAAACTGTCCGCCAGACAAGCTAGTGTAGTTGAGTATGTTCGATTTAAACAATTTGACTGAATGTTTTTGTCGATTTTTGAGCAAATTGCTCATTGTCATACAGTACCAGATTTTCAGTCCAACCAAACTAGTTGGATGGTTGGATGAAAGTTGGTGGTACTTGTGTAGTTTCATGGCGCCACCGCGCGCACAGTCTCTCATGAAACTTGGCAGCTTGCCAGACTCTCTGTTTACTGTGCCTGTGCCGCTCTAGATGTAATGTACGTTATCAGCATATCGCTGGCAGCATGTAAACTGGACACCCCGGCACACAAACGGGGCTTCTAAACTAGACACCCCGGCACACCGCTATCAAAGCGGGTGTCTCAAATGAAGACGCTAAAATTTAGACGCTTTAGCGTCTAAATTTACACTCCCTGCACTTCGCGTGCACAGTCTGTGTTTAGTATCGCGCGGACAGCGTAACGTAGTAAGTCAGAGTGGTACGCAGGTAGCATAGTCAGTCAGTCAGTCAGTAGGATTGTGTGAGAGAAGGAGGTGTATGATGGCAGTGGTGAACCTGACTATGGTGATGGCGAACCTGACTATTTTCAGTCTGCCCCAGACAGAGGAGGAGACGGTGGCATTGCTGCAGGCCCACCAATTCCTGCCACACACCCAAACCTGCCCCAATGGCCACCCCATGAGGCTGAGTGTGAGGGAGCGGATGTGGCGCTGTCATATCTGCAGCTGCCGCAAGAAAATAAGCGTCAGGTCATCACAGTGGTTCAGGGGGTCTCATCTGAGCTTTGTCACCCTGATCCGCTTTGTGTACTGCTGGGCTGAAGAGCTGACCAGCATCAAATTCTGTGACAGGCAGCTCAACATTTCTCAGAAGACAACAGTCTTGTACAATAATTTGATGAGGGAGGCCTGCACAGTGGAGGGCCAGGTACCATTGTAGAGGTGGACAAGAGCCTCTACGTCAAGAGAAAGAGCAACGTTGGACGCATGCTGCCGCAGCAGTGGGTCTTCAGGGGCATCTCGAGAGAGAGAGACAGGCCAGTGCTTCATCACTGCAGTAGATGCAAGCACTCTAATGGCTGCCATTGAGGCCAACAAGGAACCGGGTACCACCATCTTCAGTGACTGCTGGAGGGCGTATAATACGCAGCAGTTGGAGCAGGCCGGGTACCAGCATGCAAAAATGAACCACAAGTACCACTTTGTGGATCCTGACACTGGGGTCCACACTCAGAACATTGAACGGTTGTGGGGTAGTTGCAAGTGGCGCAATAAGCGCCAAAGGGGGACCGCACGCCATCACCTGGACTCGTACCTCTGGGAGTTTATTTGGAGGAAGAGTGTAGGTGCACAGGACCCCTTTAAGCGCATCCTGTACGCGCTGACCCTGCTCCCCCAAGTTGACAAAGATGACGACGCAGAGCCGACAGTATCCACGTCAGCAGCTGATTCCTCTGCAATTGGTGGTGATAATGCAGCAGCTGCTGCTTCCTGTTCTTAATCATGACTTTTTTCTAAATTTTATTGTTCTTTACATTAATTAAATATTGTTCTGGAATAATTTTTTCTGCATTATTCTTCGTTATATTTAACTAAAAAACAGTTAATAGTTAAAAATGTCGTCATTACTGTCTCAGGTGTATGATTTTGCAGGTGTGAATGTGTTTCTGAAACAGCACCACTATCCACGCCACCCCGAAGCGTGGCGAGCGGCAGTGGAACGCGTCCTACGACCTTTTCATACCCCCACTATCCACGTCGGCGTGGATTTGATCTTCAAAAGTGTGGCGAGAGCAGCGAGCCACCGAGCCCGAAGCGTGGCGAGCGCAGCTCGCTGTGCTCGCCACGCATCGGGCTCGGTGGCTCGCTGCGCTCGCCACACTTTGTAAAATCAACTCCACGCCGACGTGGATAGTGGGGGTATGAAAAGGTCGTAGGACGCGTACCGCCGCCGCTCGCCACGCTTCGGGGTGGCGTGGAAAGTGGAATTAACAAGGTCAACAGCTGTTACGTCGACTGATGTAATTGTGAACAGGTTTAATAGTGTTTTGCACAGTGCACCCTATGTACCCCTATACCCTACTAAATCTAGATGCTTTAGCATCTAAATTTAGATGCCCCCTTCTTAGCGGTTTGCAGGGAGTCTAGATTCAGACGCTTTAGTGTCTAAATTTTAGCGTCTGCATTTGGGACACCTCCTTTGATAGCCGTGTGCCGGGGTGAAGCCCCGTTCGTTAGCGGTGTGCCGGGGTGTCCACTGTGGAACTACAAGTACCACAATGACCTGTCAGCGATGGGCAGCGCGCGCTGCTGCTTCCAGCACTATGCTGATAACGTACATTACATCTTGACGGCACGGTGTGCCTGGGTGAAGCCCCGTTCGTTAGCGGTGTGCCAGGGTGTCCACTATGGAACTACAAGTACCACAATGACCTGTCAGTGCGCGCTGCTGCTGCCAGCGCTATGCTGATAGCGTACATCACATCTAGAGCGGCACGCGCACAGTAAACACAGAGTCTGGCAAGCTGCCAAGTTTCATGAGAGACTGTGCGCGCGGTGGTGCCGTGAAACTACACAAGTACCAAGTTGGTCTATTGTGTGATCATCATTAGAAAACAGGTCAATAATTACTGGCCCCCTGGAATCCATGAAGGACTTAACAGTCTACATTTCATTGTAGCACCCTGCATCTTTTCAAAACTTGTGCAGTTCCTCTTAACTGCCTGGGGTTGCCCTCTGCGGTGGTGCTTCTAACACAGATCTGGTTTTCATATCAGTGCTGAAATACAGACCAAACTGTGCTAAAAGCACCACAACAGAGAGTGACACCCCAGACAGGTAAGAGGAGCTGCACAGGTTTTTAAAGATACAGGGTGCTTGAATAAACACTAAGGAGTTAATTGACTAAAATGGGAGTTCTATTGAAGATAGCAACCAATCAGATTCTACCTATTATCTTCTACAAGGTGCTAAATAAATAAGTAGAATCCTATAGCTTGCTATTGGCAACATCCCATCTTCAATAGATCTCCCATCTTAGTAAATTAACCTCTAACAGTCTATTAATTCCTACATTCCACCTTGCCTGAACTACTTGAAAACAATTGAAAAATCTAGTGATAGAACCGGCTCTTCAGATTCAGAAAAGATTCAGCAGCCACCTGAGAGTGAGTTTAGTTAACCTTCTCATCTATGCCTATAAGTAAGCAGTTTGGATAAAGAGCACACAATTTGTTGTGGAATGACATCTAGGTTTTTGGCTGGTTTTTCATTACCGGTGAAAAATCATCAGGTGTATATTCCCTATTTTCTTCTTTGGTTACAACTCAAGAAAGCCCAGTTTTCTTTGCTTTCTGGGAATCCCAGGTATGCCGCGGCACACCACCAGCGATGCAATCAACCCAATTACTGCTGAATATTGGTCCGTATTTCGATATTACATATCGAGATCACGAGGACATGAAATAAATTTTCTTTGATTTATTCCAGTTTAATACAGAAAGGGCACAGATTTCTCTTTTAAATCCATCATGATTGTGCTTACGGAGCCTCAAATAAGGATTTGACTATTGTTGTGGATATAGCAGCTTATCTACAGGAGGGACATGAAAAACACTTACGGGTATATTTTTGTGCAGATTTTCAGAATTAGAGATGTTACCCATAGCAATCAATCAGATTCTACAGAGTTGTCCTGCTACATTTTTGCTGTATATAGCAGCTTCCTGTTGTAGAACCGCAATTCAAATGCAGTGCAGCATGCACCTTGCTGTCAGGACATGGGAGGTGGGGGCATGCACAAACCAGTTCCCATTTATATTGGAAGTATACAGTAGCAGTGAAGTGAATGGGAGAGGGGTGTATGTGCATGTTGACTCCAATTCACTTCAAAGACATACAGTAGTATAAACATGCAAATGCCCACTTCCCGCTATATCACTTCATCCTTGCTGCGGTGCGACTCTAAAATATACAATACTTCCCTCTAATAAAAATAATAACACATCTGGTGAATAACGGAGAAATTATTCCACTGCCTTGATTAAGCTGTCACAATTTTGGAGAGTAAATGTAGCTTAAATTATTGTATGCAATAATGGGATGTACACCGGGCACTTTTCGTTTTTCGTGAAACGCGTTTTGGGTCTGTAACTCGGGCAGTGTTTTGGATCTGGATCTGTTCCAAAACACCATCATTTTTGTGTTTCGTGTTTTGTGTTCTGATTTTTTTTTTTAAAGAATAAACACTGCTAAAATCACTCCTACGCTATTATTAACCTCAATATCATTAATTTCCACTCATTTACAGTATATTCTGAACACCTCACAATATTGTTTTAGGGCCAAAGGTTGCACCGAGGCAGCTGGATAACTATACAAAAAACAATCAATCGGATAAGGCGCTCCCACTTGGGGTATGGGTATGATGTGAATGTTCCTTTTCTTTCTTTCTTTTTCTTTTTCTCGGGTGACTCTTTGTATACCTCAAAGAAAACACAGGAAAAATACACTCCTCATAGTGTAAACCATCTGACAAAAATGTATATGATATTTCCTCTTTTTCTGTAGCAATAAAACCGTACCATAAAGGAGCCTTCACTTAGGCCACAAGATATCTCGCATATAGATCAGGTGTCCGTAATTCAATCAATAAAACGAAATCTTCAAAAAATTCAGGTGTACCTCAAATCAAGGATTAAATGCTCCACATAGTGTAAATATGCAAACATTTATTAATAAAAACAACAAATATAAAAAGCCAACTGGCGTAGTACCGTGTCTGGCCTTATAATCAAGGCTATTCGTGTCACATAAACAAGGAGGAGAGTATGTCCTGGAGAGATCCCGGGTCTCTACAGAAGGTCCGCCCTCCCGATATGGAAACAGAAGATGTAACAGCCTCGAAAGTCCAGGTTTACGGTAACAATGTCCAGTTGGTCCCCACCAACGCGTTTCTGCTTATAGATAAGCCTTCCTCAGGGTGTGTATTGCATGCTGTGTGTTAGGGTTTATATACCCAGCATGCTTATCACTCCTCCCTCTTGCAAGTTCTCATGGGAGGTAGATAACAACAATACAAAGAATCAAAATATACAGAGAGATACACCAAAACATACATCTACTATACATATTATTAGTCATAGTAAGTTTATATCACAATTCTAAAAATAAAAACTGTTTTCATCCAATAACGTTTATAAACCGGAAGTAGTCATACCCGGAAGTAAATACACTCGTAGATTTCGAGTGTTTACCATTTTCAATATACATGAGCCCATTAAAAGTAAACATACTCCCCATCTTAGTGTCATAACATTGGGATGATCACCACAATATAGATGTGCGTACCGGCACAGTATGCTCCGTAGTAGGGAACGCATCTTCCATTTGCTCCCCCGATGGTCTGACACGAATCTGCGTGTCATTATGCCGGATATGTGTTCTAAAAGCGGCTTCCGGCACGGTACCTCCGTACCCGGAAGTACGTCACTTTCTGCTTACTGTTCTGCTATGGCACGCATTTGCGTGTCAAACTCCGGAAGTGTCTAGTGTTGCTTTTGCAAAATGCCCCCCAGAACGGAGGCTTAATTTACGGATATCTTAATGCACAATGAACCTGGATCCACTCATATATATGACACGCATATGCGTGTCATATACCGCATTGACTTCCTGATTAGATGGTAGCCTTATAATAAATATATTTATATGGCAAATTATTTCTAAAACCGGGGAATAAATATAAAATCAGATAAATAATATATAATACATTTTTGATGTTAAAAAATTTGGTTAAAAAGCTTAAATTATAAAAACCACTTAATTTCGAAATCACTATTCAATCCTGATGGTTCAAGGGTTTCAACCTCATAAATTAATCTCATCTCATTTTTTGCTAAAAAGCTTTCAGTACCTTTTCTCCATGGTTTTGTATTGAGAGTTGAATGTAGTTATAAAAGGTACAGTAGGTTGGTTTTCTTGTTTTTTATCTTTATATTTTAAAAGATCATCTTGTGGATGACAGGTGAAAACCACTAAAAATAAGTTTATAAATAAAGGGTATAATGGTAAAAATATAGAGATAATTATAAATGAAATGGGGGAGATCCCACAAGATGATCTTTTAAAATATAAAGATAAAAAACAAGAAAACCAACCTACTGTACCTTTTATAACTACATTCAACTCTCAATACAAAACCATGGAGAAAATCATTGCCAAACATTGGCATATACTGAAAGCAGATCCTATTTTAAAAGAAATCATCCCCAATAAACCGAAATTTATTTATAGAAAATCTGGTAATATAAGAAACCGGTTGGTCAAAAGCGCAATGCCAAATAAGACTTCAGATCGTATAAAAACCAAAGGTTTCCATAGATGTGGCTCATGCCTGGTATGTAGAACCCACATAGGACAAGACATCAAGATTGTGAATTTTGAATCCAACTACAAATAAAAAAAGCTTCCCCATAAGGGATTTCATGACATGTAATAGTAACAACTGTGTTTACCTTATCGAATGTCAGTGCAACCTTCAATACATAGGCCGCACCTCAAGGAAATTAAGAGAAAGATGGGGCGAGCATATACGAAATATTAAAAAAGGTTTTCTCAACCACAGTGTTTCTAAACATTTTAAAGAGAAGCACAATTGCTCAGTAGATGGTATAAAATATATGATGGGGATTAAAAAGATTGAGGGCAATTGGAGAATAAAAGGTACTGAAAGCTTTTTAGCAAAAAATGAGATGAGATTAATTTATGAGGTTGAAACCCTTGAACCATCAGGATTGAATAGTGATTTCGAAATTAAGTGGTTTTTATAATTTAAGCTTTTTAACCAAATTTTTTAACATAAAAAATGTATTATATATTATTTATCTGATTTTATATTTATTCCCCGGTTTTAGAAATAATTTGCCATATAAATATATTTATTATAAGGCTACCATCTAATCAGGAAGTCAATGCGGTATATGACACGCATATGCGTGTCATATATATGAGTGGATCCAGGTTCATTGTGCATTAAGATATCCGTAAATTAAGCCTCCGTTCTGGGGGGCATTTTGCAAAAGCAACACTAGACACTTCCGGAGTTTGACACGCAAATGCGTGCCATAGCAGAACAGTAAGCAGAAAGTGACGTACTTCCGGGTACGGAGGTACCGTGCCGGAAGCCGCTTTTAGAACACATATCCGGCATAATGACACGCAGATGCGTGTCAGACCATCGGGGGAGCAAATGGAAGATGCGTTCCCTACTACGGAGCATACTGTGCCGGTACGCACATCTATATTGTGGTGATCATCCCAATGTTATGACACTAAGATGGGGAGTATGTTTACTTTTAATGGGCTCATGTATATTGAAAATGGTAAACACTCGAAATCTACGAGTGTATTTACTTCCGGGTATGACTACTTCCGGTTTATAAACGTTATTGGATGAAAACAGTTTTTATTTTTAGAATTGTGATATAAACTTACTATGACTAATAATATGTATAGTAGATGTATGTTTTGGTGTATCTCTCTGTATATTTTGATTCTTTGTATTGTTGTTATCTACCTCCCATGAGAACTTGCAAGAGGGAGGAGTGATAAGCATGCTGGGTATATAAACCCTAACACACAGCATGCAATACACACCCTGAGGAAGGCTTATCTATAAGCAGAAACGCGTTGGTGGGGACCAACTGGACATTGTTACCGTAAACCTGGACTTTCGAGGCTGTTACATCTTCTGTTTCCATATCGGGAGGGCGGACCTTCTGTAGAGACCCGGGATCTCTCCAGGACATACTCTCCTCCTTGTTTATGTGACACGAATAGCCTTGATTATAAGGCCAGACACGGTACTACGCCAGTTGGCTTTTTATATTTGTTGTTTTTATTAATAAATGTTTGCATATTTACACTATGTGGAGCATTTAATCCTTGATTTGAGGTACACCTGAATTTTTTGAAGATTTCGTTTGATTGATTGAATTACGGACACCTGATCTATATGCGAGATATCTTGTGGCCTAAGTGAAGGCTCCTTTATGGTACGGTTTTATTGCTACAGAAAAAGAGGAAATATCATATACATTTTTGTCAGATGGTTTACACTATGAGGAGTGTATTTTTCCTGTGTTTTCTTTGAGGTATACAAAGAGTCACCCGAGAAAAAGAAAAAGAAAGAAAGAAAAGGAACATTCACATCATACCCATACCCCAAGTGGGAGCGCCTTATCCGATTGATTGTTTTTTGTGTATTTATATTGCGATAGTTTGGTGACTATCGTTTGTGTTAGGGCTGCACCCTTTGTGTATAGCGCAGGTTATCTCATATCTTCTTGTCCTCTAGCTGGATAATTATGCTAAGCAACACAAGTGGGCGGTGCAAAAAACTGGACTGATATGGCAAACATAGCATCACCCCTTGACTGACACGACAGACTTAGCATCACCACTAGTCTGATACGGCACAGGTAGCATCACCCCTGTACTGATACGGCACAAGTAGCATCACCCCTGGACTGATACGACACAATTAGTATCACCCCTGGACTGATATGACACACTTAACATCACCCCAAGGCTGATAATGCACACCTAGCGTCACTCCAGGATTGATACGGCACAGGAAGCATCACCTCTGGACTGATACGGCACATTAAGCATCACTCCTGGACTGGTACGGCTCACCCCAGAAATTATGCGGCAGACCGGGCTCACCCCAGGAATTATTCGGCACAGATGGCGGCACCCCTAAACTGATACGGCACAATTGGCAGCACACATGGAATTATACGGCACACATGACAGCAATCCTGCAATTAAAAAAAATTAATAAAAAGGGCAGCTCCACAGGAACTGTATGGTTGAATTATCAGCACCCCAAAATTTATATTATACACTTAGCTCACCCCAGAAATTATATGACACACTTGGCTGACCCCAAGAATTTTACAGCACACTTGGCTGACTGGACTGAACTGGACCTGGACTGATACAACACCCCTGGTATTATATGGCACAATTAACAGCCCTTGCAGTTAAAAAAAAAAATGGGGGGCAGCTCCCCTGTACTGATACGGGACACTGAGCAGCAAAGCTGGACTGATACGGGACACTGACCAGGGCAGCTGGACTAATATGGCACACTTAACACCCCATGCAGGTAAAAAAAAAACACATTTGTTTATTTTAATTAAAATTGGGGGGCAGCTCCCCTGGACTGATACGTGACACTGAGCAGCACAGCTGGACTTATAAGGGACACTGGGAAGCACAGCTGGACTGATATGGGACACGTAACTCCCCGTGCAGGGGGGGGGGGGGGCAGCTCCCCTGAACTGATATGGTACACTGGAGCACAGCTGGACTTATAGCAGGCAGCCCTGCAGTAAAAATAAAAAACTTAGTTGTCTCCTACAGCAGTCCCATATTTCAGCCCCCCTTAGTAGTGCCCCCATTATAGTACCCTATACCTATTAGTTTAAATCACAGCAGTTCCCCATTAGTAGTTGTACCCTGGCCATTAATATATTGTAGCTTCCCGTTCAGTAGTTCCCCCTTACTAGTTGTACCCTTTCATTTTCCCCAATGTAGTTGTCCCTCATCAACAGCCCCAAAGGTAAACAGCCCATTAGTTCCCCCTTTAGTTCCCCCATTTGTGTTCCCTCTTTAGTTTGTTGTCCCCCCCTGCAGCCCCCATAGCTTCCCCCTCTGCAGACAGCATGGACACATTCGTGCTGTCAGACTTTCACATGCAGAATGAAGATGGCGCTGGAGCACGGACTTATATAGAGTTGCGGTCTTGCGAGAATCCGACGCGGGATGTTGATGTTTCAGCCTCATTATATCAGCAGGATGGAGGTGAACAGCTCGTGAGCACCTTGGGACAGGTAAGTTCAGATGCGTTTGGATCTCTAGGATCCAAACACGCTCATCTCTACTTACTGTCCAGTGCCTGTACACTAGGGCAATTTTGACCTTTTTTCATGTTACTAATTTGGCCTAAAAATAAGATGAAAAGTGTCAAAATTTCATTTTTGTTTGATATCAGGTCTGATCTGATGTGCAGTCCTTTAAGGGATGCCCTTTAGATCGTTGAGCCTCTGGGCAGGCTTGGCTGGGATTGCATTCAATGCATTGTATGAAAAAGTAATGCATAATGTAACATGTATCGTATGCAGTCCTGCTGCCTGATAAGCTGTGGGCAATTCAAAGGAAATCAGATAAGTCGCCTTATCGGATGGAGTCAAAATCCCGGTGGTCAGAATCCTGGCGGTCGAAATACCGATCCACGGGCCCCCTTGTCGGTATTTCGGCAGTTGGGATTCCAGCGTCGGTATTTCGACCGCCGGGATTCCGACCGCCGGGATTTCATACTGAAGCCGCCTTATCATAGGGCACCTTAAAGAGGATATTACTCACTGCACAACTCTAATTTTTAAATATTTATAGTGTAATACAAAAGGCACAGCCCACACTGTGACGGTCTTACCGCCCCTCCTATTGCATGGTGAGGACAGTTCAAGGAAGTGGCCATCATCCCCCCTCGGGGGCAGGACTCACCAGCCGTCCTGGCAGAGGGTGGCAATACCACACAGTGACCTCCTGTACCTCAAACTTGACCGCTGATCGAGAGCGCCCTCGCGCCAATTATAAATTGATATTTGTGAGGCCAAATTGTGTGAAGGCTGAAAGGCCGGGTGGTAATTGAAGAAAGCAAGGGAGTGGCTACACCTACAACAATGGACTCTATGGGGTAATAAACATTTCAACTAACTTTATTATACCAATTCCAAATTTCAAGGCTCTTGTATGCCCTCATGCCTATGCAGCCCTCGCTTAATCTGAGGCGCCTATTGAATTATTGTGATTGACCTTTACCTTAACTTAACATTTATTACCCCTAGAAATAAATCACTCATACACGTTAACCTGAAATAACCACACGGACAACCACTGCGTAAGTTTAAAAGGTTAACAGTATTTATTGTTGGTATGACCCTATTAAAAGGGATGGCCAGGAGAGCGCTTGGAGACCAGCTAAGTCACAAACGTTAACAATGGCGGCAACTACAATGCCCCAACTTATAACCAGGGCGATTAACCACCTCCATTGGATTCAAGGCACAGCCCACACTGTGACGGTCTTACCGCCCCTCCTATTGCATGGTGAGGACAGTTCAAGGAAGTGGCCATCATCCCCCATCAGGGGCAGGACTCACCAGCCGTCCTGGCAGAGGGTGGTAATACCGCACAGTGACCTCCTGTACCTCAATCTTGACCGCTGATCGAGAGTGCCCTCCCGCCACAGCAAGGTTCAAAAGTGAAGGTGAAAACCTTAAAAAACCTCCGATGGACCTGAGGGGGAAGCCAATTGTAATTGGCCCACTATCGGAGGAAAAAGTAAAAAATTCCCTTCACACCCTCGATTCCGGAACGCTGCCGTTCCAAAATCGAGTGCATACAACGTTTTTGGATCTGTGCCACAGGCGCATGCTAAACCTCATCTAACGTATGCAAGATTTATACGCGGAGGACTTCCAGCAGCCGTGCTCACGTATGGCATTCACTCGAAGTCCCGCCGCAGCTGCGTTGGTGGCCGCACCAATACGGAACGAATGTGTCCCGTAATTGGCGACAACCCAAACGCAGCCACACAACACTTAAATACATCAGTAAACTGAAATGTGTCAATGGTGATGCATCAGCATGTGCCAGGAACCGTGCTGGCGCGGCAGGCCTCTGAGGCAGATATGCCCCGGCCAGTCGCACGGGGCATATATCCCCTTCCGGCTGGGACTTTTAGGGATACCCAGCGGCCTCTGCCCACCTGATTAGTCTTAGAATGGCAGAGCTTACAAAGGACGACCCGTCCTGGAAGACCATGTCTTCGAACCGCAGACCTGAATCAGTGGCACTCTTGCTGGCCACTACCAGCTCGCTGACCCTAAAAGCCCCAAAGAACGCCAAAGAGAACGCCATCCGAAAGAGTGACGCCTCACCCGCGTTCTCCGTTACACTGAGCACAGCCACCGGCTGCTCTCCCGCCCATCCACGCAAAGCCTTTGATAGCACAAAGGATTTGGTTGGGTCCCGTTCGCCATGCAATTTAGCATGAAATCCCGGACAAGGCCGCCGGCATGGCCAATTTAGACCGCCAGCGCTATAGTGACCCCACACGAAAGCCAGCAAACGGTCCTCGACCAACTCAATGCTGCTCTCTGTGGACACCTGCAAGGCCGCCCAGTCCTGCTGCGCGGCTGCATATGCCCTACGGGAGGAAAATGGCCAAGGATTGCAAGGCTAACCCCCAACGTGCCCGCTCTACGACCTGCCATACATAACATGGACAATTAAGCCCCAGGGTGTATGCACCCGGTACCAACTCACAAAATTTCGCAAAGTTGAACCGTGCCAGTGCATCAGCTACACTGTTGTCTACCCCCGGAACATGCCGTGCCCAGAAATGCATGTCTCGCTGTAAGCAATGCAAGACCAAGTGCCTAAGCAAACGCAGGGCTGGGGGTGCAGAGGTGCGCTGATTGCTAATGGCGTGCCACTCCCAGGTTATCGTACCAGAACACTATCGTCTGTCTCGCTAACCTAATGAGCCCACAACTCAACCGCCACTTAGATGGGGAAAAACTCCAATAACAGCAAATTGGCCGTGAAACCCCTCTCCACCCAAGACTGAGGCCATGGGCCGAACACCATTCGCCTTGGAAGGATGCCCCAAAACCCGTGGGCCCCGCAGAATCCGTAAACCACCAAAGCCTAGCATTAGGGGATGGCTCAGATGGCTACAAGAGCTCCCGGTTAAAGTGCACCAGAAAGGCGGACCAGACGACCAGGTTGCCACGTATCCCCCGGGACAGACTAACCATGTGACGGGGGTCCCTGACTCAGGCAGTAGCCTGCCCTAACTTGCGGCAAAAACCCTGCCCATGGGGATGACCAGGCATGCAAAAATGAGGGACCCTAGCCATGACTGGACCTGACGAAGCCTCGCCCAGTTCCTGCGCAAGCAGTCCTGAGTGAGGCACAACAACCTATCGACCTTGTCAGCCGGTAGGCGACCGCAGCCGACGGCCACGTTAATCCGTATGCCCAGGTAGGGTAGAACGCACGTGGGGCCCTTGGTCCTGTCATCGGCACCCGCACCCCCAGGACCTGTTGGAGGACTCCAGTACCTTCAATAAGGTGGTAACTATTTCCACACACAAGATCTCTCCTTCCCAGGGGTATACTAGGAACAGACTCTACGGTGATCATTGTTACCAATTGGGGTGTCCTTTTGCACTTTGTCTGTTCTTTTTGCATCTTTTCACGGGACCAACTATCCCCATCAAAAAGCAGCTGCAGGAAATAGCACTCCTGGTGAGCGCCCCCCAGTTCTGCCCTTAGGGTCAGTTCTACGATTTTTCCTCAGGACCTGAAATACCCTGATGGCGGAGTACAATATAGGGAGCAGGTATGGCTGTCTCCTGGCCCCGCAAAGAGGAAGTCCTCCAGGTAGTGCGCTACACCGCGGCACCCAGTATCATCCTGGACGCACCAATGTAAGAAGGTGCTAAACTTCTCGAAGTAGGAGCAAGAGACAGAGCAGCCCATTGGCAAACATTTGTCTAAGAAAACATCCCCAACTAAATGAAAACCCATAAAACGGAATGAGTCGGGGTGTAACGGGAGGAGGCAGAAAGCGGACTCAATGTCCAGCATAGCCATGAGTGCACCTTGCCCAGAACTGCGTACTTAAAGTACCTTGTCAAAGGGCTGATAACTCACACTACAAACATCATCAGAAATGGCATCATCAATGGAAACCCCGCGAGGGTAAGACAGGTGCTTTATCAACTGGTATTTACCCGGAGCCTTCTTGGGCACTACTCCCAAAGGTGAAAAAGACAAACCTAGCAAGGGCTCTGAAGAGAAAGGGCCAGCCATCCTGCCCAATGCCACTTCGGCTTGCCCCTTCTGTCTTACCGCCCGGGGAAATCCATTGCTGACTTCAAATTCCTGCTTAACAGACTTGGGTATTGGTAAACGACACCCGCAACTAACCTTCAAACAAAAGCTCGGCGTCAGCCCTATTAGGGTAACTGACCAACCTGCGAGCTAACTCTGGAACTACTAATGGGGAAGGTGTAGGCCTCATTTACTGCTAATGCCAGCCTTGCCCTGATCGGCATGGCCCGCGGCAAACTTACAAGACCTTGCGGGATGACCCCCTGCCAAAAACGACATTTGTGACGTAAGCGGTATTTTACACCTCGGTCACACTTGCCGTCATTAAAGGCAAATAAATTCCCTTTGCCGCCGGCTCCGCCCTGGGCTTCCCTCCTGGGCTTCCCTCCTGGAAAGGGCTTTTGGCCGGGAGGCTCTGTGGATGGTTGGCCGTTACCTACAACCAAATCTGCACCCCATAGGCATGGTGCTGGACACTAGGGCGGAGTGAAAAAACTGAAATTGAGAAATTCAAAATCGGCTAGTGTGGGAAAGTTGTCACTTGACCTGAATAAGAAACATGCAAAAGCATTTTGATCTGAGTCAACATCTTCTGTTCTGGCAAGAGGCCTGAAGTTTCACTTTTTTGGTGAAAATGACGAAAACTATGAAGATGCTCCGATCTAGTTAAAATTATGTCAGGATGTCTTAGAGTGGTTCATTACTATACTTTAGCATAGTAAAGGAGAGTACGAGATTGTCCTAGTGCAAAGTGACTGACTTTGGCGGGAGAAAAAATCCCTAATAATTTACCCATTTTCATGGTCACAATTGTGAATATTGTGTGTTTTCTCCTGAACGTGTTTATAATAGAAGAAGCACGAATACTCTAAATGGAATTTCAGTGACACTGTGTGAAATATAACACTGCATAATAGCCCTTAATCAGACCTGATCCCAGTACAAATTTGTTCTCAAAATGGGCAAAACAAATGCTGCACTGCAGGTGGGGCAGATGTAACGTGCTGAGAGAGTTAAATTTGGGTGGGGTGTGTTGAATCTGAAATCTAAATTATAGTGTAAAAATAATGCAGCCGGTATTTACCTTGCACAGAAACAAAATAACTCACACAAATCTAAAGGTGGCCATACATCTACAGATCGATTGTGAGATTGGGCCGGTTGGAACAAATACCTGGTAATATCTTAATGACAGTTTTTGGCAGTTTTCCCACGCCGGAGGTCTGTCAGGGTGATGGTGCGGACTTGTGCAGGCGGCAGCAGTAGCACACTGCTCGACGGCGTCTTCCGTCACTTCCGGGTTCAGCTGGTAAGCGTGCGCCCGGAGTGTCAGAGTCAGCTGGAGCTGTGTGGTCTCAACTCCTGTTGTGGAGGAGACTTGGAGATGAAGTTGTGGAGAGTGTGGCTGTGTCCAACGCGTTTCGGCCGCTAACGGGCTTTTTCAAGGATACTTGTATGTACTATTTAGCCCACTCCACGTATGCATACAAGTATCCTTGAAAAAGGCCGTTAGCGGCCGAAACGCGTTGACACAGCCACACTCTCCACAACTTCATCTCCAAGTCTCCTCCACAACAGGAGTTGAGACCACACAGCTCCGGCTGACTCTGACACTCCGGGCGCACGCTTACCAGCTGAACCCGGAAGTGACGGAAGACGCCGCCGAGCAGTGTGCTACTGCTGCCGCCTGCACAAGTCCGCACCATCACCCTGACAGACCTCCGGCGTGGGACCGTATACCAACGAGACCAGGTATCGGGTAAGAGTTGAGTGTATCACCGGGTGGTTTGGGACGCCAACACCCGGCGACACTCACCCTCTCACCTTGACCTCATGCACAGACTGTCTTGCTGTCACCGGACACGCTATCAGTGACTTACACTCCAGTCTCCTGCATTCCCCATCATCAGTGCTAGCCCGTACCCACCATTGGACATACCATCCAGTACTTTGTGTGCTTGTACGGCTCTACCACTGCCTCCCACCCCTCACCCACCCTGCTCCCTGTGAGAGATTATCACAGAGGCAATACCCCCCATCACCCCCCTCACGGCAATATCTCAGCCCTCCTGCCATCCAGTCTGCAATCATTACCACCATGCAGCAGCTTCTGGTTTGGCCAGACAGGGTTCTATTGCACATTTTATTATCTTTTGTATATCAAATAAACCTCTTAAAGGAACAATACGTTTCTTCAATTTCATTGCATACCTGCCGCATACATCATTGTGTTACACAAGAGGTGAGCGCTAGGCTACCCACCTGCGATCACACAGATAAATCAGTCTGCTCACCACTCATCGATGCTGCACCTTGCTCGGCGGCTGCTTGCGCTGGAGGGACTGTGGCGGCTGTAACAGATGAAGTCTTGGGACCGGCTACCCGAGGTGGTGTCTTCCTTCTCTTCTGATGCCTGGGCCGGGGTGTTCCTCCCGCTAACCACTGCCATGCCGTGTAGCGTACGAGGTCCCACCGACTCTGTCAACTCCCAAGAGTGCTCCTGGTCTTCTCCCCGCGAGGATCTACTAGACGCTATGGCTGGACCACCAGCTGCAGAAAACTCGGGAGAAAAAAGCATGGCGTTAACCCCGGATATAGGCTGGATGCAAAAAACCCGAGCCGCCCCCCTTGGGGCTGACCCACCCACGTTGCCCCGCAGTCACCTGAACCCAGGGGCCCATAGGGACGAGTTGGGGCTGCTGCCTGCGGGGGGCGCGGATACCCGCCCCCCCCAGATAGGCCTGCGGCTGACCAGCCATCAGTGAGAGAGGGGTGCTGTGATGTGAACCCGGGCCAGCCAAACCCGAAATATCCCCCCAAGAACGGAGCCGCCGACTGAGGGAAACGCGGGAAAACCGCTGAGTGACCCACTAAGGACGGGTGGCCAAACCGCGGCTGTGGAGACCGATGCACCCGGTGGCCCGAGGAGCAAGGCGCGGTAAATGACCGTGCTGACTGCGCCTGATGGGCCACGGGGCTCAAAAAAGGCAGCTGAATGGCGATGCCGCACAATACTGCGGCACCCGCTGTACTACCGATGCCGCCATGAAAATGCGGTGGGACGCCGGGGCTGGGCCCTGCCCATGGTGCCGCAGTGGTGGGGTGGCTGTGTGTAAATTAGCCAGCATCAGTCTGCCAGCAGGGGGAGCTAAAGGAGGTCCCCTTGCCACCCGGGCGTCCAGCAAGGGCGTACCTGGTGTGGGGTCCGAAACCCGTGTGGGGCCCCCAGTAATCCTTGTAAGGGGCTGCCCACCGGACTGGTTGCCCTGGGGAAACCGCAAGCTCCTACCGAAAAAACGGGTGCCCACGGGGTCCTGAGCCCCTGGGCACCCATCGTCTCGCCTGGGTGAGCCCATCCATGCGACTACACATCCCCCCCCTGCCGAAGGGAGATCAAAGGCCACGGCCGCCCCGACGTGACCCCGGCTCTACGCCGCGCTGTCTGAGAGCGTGGCTGGGGAATGATGAGCTGGCAGCCTGCGATGAAGCAGCGCTGCGTGGCCTGAGATGCGGGGGGGATCCTGACAGACCTCCTCGCCCCCCCGCGTGCTGGTACAGTAACCAGCAGGAGGGGTGACCTGCCGGGGAGGGGGAGCATAATGCCTGTGGCGGCCAGATGAGGATATAGCAGATACGGGAATGCGACCAAAGGGACAGGTGAGAAAAAATGAGAATATTAGGAAGAGAGGACAGAAGATGTAGGCTCGCAAAAACACTTATCTGCTAAATCCAGACTCAAAGAGGAAGAAGGATCACCTGACTACCCCTTAAATACCCCTGCATAAGCTACCACCCCTTCTACACCTGATTGGCTACACCTACAACACTGGACTCTATGGGGTAAGAAACATTTCAACTAACTTTATTATACCAATCACAAAATTGCAAGGCTCTTATTTGCCCTCATGCCTATGCAGCCCTCGCTTAATCTAGTTGGAGTTCCAACGATGAGGAGGTGCAAACATAGGCCCTTATTCTGGTTCACTCGAAAAGGCAATTACTTCTGAAATGGACAAAACCATGTTCATTGCAGGTGGGGCAGATTTAACTTGTGCAGAGAGATTTAGAATTGGGTGAGTTATTTTGTTTCTGTGCAGGGTAAATACTGACTGCTTTATTTTTACACTGCAATATAGATCTCACTTTGAAGTAAAACCCCACCCAAATAGAGAAAATCAATAGAGAAATCATTTTCCAAGAGGAAAGTAAAACAGAGATGACGTCTACCCCATTACGCTATGCAGTGCAAGATGCCTGATGTGGATAAGCCCTGGGTTTACCGCTGGGCAACCTAGGTGCCCTCTTAGAGCCCTGTGTGTCCAGACTTCCTTCCCAGAACATTGATCTGCTGCTGTAGACATGAAAACAGTTTTCCTGAACCACTGCCTGCTTGCCAATATCCATCTGAAGCCCTACCCACTGAAAGTCTGGAGGTCACCCCCTTCCCTGGCTGCCAACCATTTAAACACTGGAAACAGTGATGAGGTGGGTAGACAGGCATGGAAGTGAAAATAAGGAGCCAAATTGCTCCTGCTGCTGAAGTGCAACACAGCACAGACATGCCAGAAAAATAAAACTTTATTCCATACAGAGCCGTCCACACATCCTGAAGAAATCCTTTGGGTACCTGTGGAAGGAAATTATACTCAACAGATCCTCTGGTGTAGATCAAGTCCTCTTCGTTCCAAAGTAGAATCCAGGGGACTTGGCAAAAAAAAAACACTCTAAACCCGACACCAAACCGGATTGAGGAGAAGCTGCACGATGACTTTGTTTACATAGTGTGACTCCTCCTTCCAAATGCAGCTATTGGCTGCCCAGTGACCAATCAGGAGCCGCTAGGCCGCCAACAGCAGAATTCGGGAGGAATGTAATACCTCTTAAGTTCGGCGGCAGTGCGGGATGCTGGCCGAACTCAAAACTTTGCCATGTAAATGATTAACCCTTGGTGACTAATTTGTGAGAATATGCTAAATTAAATAATATACCCTTATTTGTAAATAAGAAGCGCAAAATACATGTCTGGAAAAGAAAACTATCATGACAAAACTACTAAAATGTAATTTCATGCACCTTATGTACAGAACTGGAATATTAACTCCATCCCCAATATTCTATAGCAGTGATTTTCAACCTTTTTAACTTGCGGCACACTAAATAAGATTTTAAAATTGGCAAGGCACACCATGAGATCCCCAGAGAGCAAAACACATTGGCCCCCACAGGAAAAAAAAAACCTATTGGCCCCCATATAAAAAACAGTCACACTGGTCCCCACAGGTAACAAAAATAAAATAGTTTGCCCAAAATTTGAAGTCAAAACAGTGACGTAAGTACAAATTTTGTGCCTCCCTGCCAAAAATAGGTACTTGTGTATTATCACGGCGCCCCCGATATTGATCGCGCAATGTTTTTATCGCATCGCATGCCATAACCCCGATGCACTGCGATGCGATTTTAGCCCCCTATTCGATTAAAAATTGTATAAGCACCCTAATGGGTGCTTTTAAGCAGCCTAATGGGTGCTTACAATATTAAATGCACCCCCACTATAAACGTGAACCCGAAGCATGGCGAGCGCAGTGATTTTCCTGGAAACCTGCGCATGTGCAGTAGATTTTGGGACAAGCCTAGGGACACTATTGATCCTATTACCAAGAGTCCACAGCACTTCCAGCTAGGGAGAAGGGGGACCAGACAGAGTCTTCACACATAGCTCCTTCTCTCCAGAAGCACTCCTGTTACAGATGAAAATATGTTCTTAGAAATTAAGGGAAAAGGCACCAATCAAGCTATATTGAAGGAACACAGAGGTAGATGTATGAAGCAGTGAAAACTGAGGGGAAATGAGCCAGAGGAGAAGTGGCCCATGGCAACCAATCAGAACTGAAGTAACATCTATAATTTGCATAATGTAAAATTATGCAGAGCAGCTGATTGGTTGCCATGGGCCACTTCTACTCTGGTTCATTTCTTCTCCCTTATCACTGCTTCATACATCTACACCGCTTTAATAAAATACAATGTATATACTGTAGCACAAATGGTAAAATACTTCTAAATAAAACACAAGACAGATTTTGCAACTGTGGTCTTATGCGCTTCCATTTAGCACTTAGTTATATATTGTGAACCTTAGCAGAACAGATATGAAACATGGTAACTCAGCAGTAATTAATAAACTAAGGTCAGCCTTTCTTGTTTCAGAAGTCATGAGCAGAATGCACTTACTGAATGACTCTATAACCTTTTTTTCTGCAAAAGAATTGTCTAGTCTTAGATGAGTCATCCCCTAATAAAACACTTTAGCAAAAAGAAAATTATTTCAGCCCTTCAACAATGAATATATAAGCTACAAACAAATAGATTTTGCAGAAACAGAAGTAAATAAACTTCCCTGGCATAAACTATCAATTTTACTTTGCAAATGTGGGAGCAGATCAGTAGCACTCAGTATAAAATGATTTTAAACTTAAAAGGCCCCTAAGAAATTGGATATCCCACTGTAAAATTAATTAATCACTTTGAGGATTTAGTGGAAAGAAATGGCCGTAAACATCTTATTTGCCCAGCTGGTGGTAAAAAGTAGGCAGCAATAAAGCTTTCAGAAGAGGGATGAAAAGGGTAGACTGGGATTGAAAGTGAAAAGATATATTTGGGGCAACTGGATATAGTTTAACATAGTTATGCATGATTTATATACATACAAAAAGTCAAAGGTGTAAAAATTATTATTTTTTTTACTACATTTATATCATCTATGTGAATTATTACCTATATACACGATATGTCCTAGAAGAAAAACTGTGATTAATAAATAAGCAGCTCTAGAAATCTTCAATAGGGTGCTTTACCTTGCAGGGAATATTATCATTGGCTTTTGATACAATTTCTGCTTCAGGGAAAGATTTCAAAGCTGAGAAAGCTGAAGTACTGCCAAGCGCTCAAAGACCCCCTACTGTGCGCGTCAAACTAAGAAATCTCTCTGAACTTGTCGAATTAAAAATCATCTCCCTCTCTCTGCATCACCCTGCATGAGCTGAGAAGGAAGCTCTGTCCTCATTTTTAAGGCCCTCCATGATAAACAAATGGAGCCTAGAGCGTCTTTATTCTTTGCAGCACATAATTAAAAATCTTTAAAAAATGCAATTGTAGGTGACGGATTTCAAATCTTGCTCCTAGTTAACAATACAACTTAAACAGTTTGCACAGGCCAAATTACTTTACCATTCAGTCGACTTTCAAAGGTAAAAGAAAAAACAGCTTGCTAAGATCCGGGATAAGTGCGTTTTTTTTTATTTTTGATTTTACATCAAGAGGATGCTCCAAACTGAAACATCTCAGCAGGATTTACACTTTCTTGAATGTCATAAGACTTAATTACTGAAACTACTCTACAAACCTGTGAGCTAATAAGAAATAAAAAAAAAAAATAGAAATCACTCAGTCACAGCGTACTTATATTTATTTCTGTATACTCCGCTGCAGATAAAAGCAGTAACAATTCAATTTATATTTTATTGACAATGTACAAATCTGTTTTATTCATGTTCGTTTGAGTGTTGCTTAGTGATTTAGTTATTTATTTCTGTAATCATACTTTGCTGCATAGGGGCAATATGATATATTCTCCTGTAAAATGGGTATTAAAAATAGTCAAGGTTCTGTATAGTAAAGTACTCACAGTGCTGACAGACAGGATGATGTACAGTGCGACAGTTATTGACAGTAAGATACTTTAATACAGTACATGTTATCATAGGCGCCGATTCCGTGGGTGCTACGGGGACCCATGGAAAATGATAAGCACCCACGGGCCACGGCCGGAGCTCACCCGCTGCTCGCCGCAAACCTATGCCGCTGAGTCTAAAAACACATTGCGTAACTGCTGGGCAGTCAGCGGCGGAATCCCTGCAGCGGATGTGAACTCAGCGATGGGGTCCCTGCAGCGGATGGGAACTAATAGCGGTATTGCCAATGCTGCTACTAGCTCCCATCCGCAGGGATCCCGCCACTGACTGCTCATCTGCTGCAGGGACCCTGCTGACTGCTCGTCCGCTGCACGGACCAAGCTGCGATGCTGCCCAGATCCCCGCCTGCATCCGTCCTGGACTAGGGGGGGGGTCTGTAGGGGCACATTACAGGGCCACACCCCTTCCCTAAAGGACATGCCCCCTTGAGCACCCACCAGCAAAAACATAAATCAGTGCCCCTGCATATTATGGCCGACAAGAAGGCAGCAAGTTTCACCTACTGTAAACAGAAACACATTATGTAGCTGTCTGCCAGACATAATGATACTGATTATAAGCTGCATACAATTCCAAATGTGATGTCACTGGTCAAACAACAGATGTATCTGGATAAATTGGTGATTGTTGCTTGAAGCATGCATGGCAGGGGATAGCAGTAGCGTGCATACGCACACACTCGCTACCAATTCATTTTGAATGGGGGACCAGCATGTGCATTGTAGCATGGCATGCAATGCTATAGAATGCTGCATACCACAGCAACAATTTATGTAGACACAACTGTAACTACACATCTGTTCTATTGAGTAGAGCTATGTGGGTTTGGATTTACTTGGATGTCCAAAAGTGCATCTTATTGGCTGTTGGCTCTCATATGTTTTGAATAGCCAATAAGATCTTAGCAAAACCAAACCCACATGTATCTACTAAAAAGCGATTCTGAGTCCTACGCATTTTGCTTGCTTCCCGTTTGCAGGTGATGGGCATTACAGGGTGTTAATGGGGAGTGAAAGAGTAGTTCACACGTACAAAATATTTCAGCGGATTTATTGTGGGAGCATATACAAAGTTGCTTCCTTTCATGAGCTGTGCATATGCAAATATATGCAGATTTTCACATGGAACTTGTGATTACATACGTCTAGATTTAGAACACATTTTGTGCTGCTCAGAGTCAAGTATCGGTGGCTGAAACAAAGTTGTATGTAACTCTGTGACAATACTCTGCCTATACAGTATGTCCACTTGATTTAACCATCATCCCTATCAGTATGCTCTTACTGTATACTAAAAAACCTAGTCTTGATTGTTATAAATGGGAAGCATATAGATCAGGCAATGTATTTTATTAGAAAGTACTTGTAACATTTATTTCACACATTTGTGGCTGGCACTACAAGTGCAAGTATGCACTTATCTCCATTGTCCAAGTACATGCTGGCACTTGTTATGTCACAAGAGATTCGAATAAGTATCCAAGCTAGTTACTTGGAAGGGCCACCCATAAACTATATAATAATAGGCAAGAAATACGAAATATTTAATTGAATCATTTGCAGTATATGGTTTTAAAGCAGTAGCCAGTTGCACATTGAAGACCACTTTCATTGGGGTACTATGTACCCAAAATGCATGGTTTAGCCACTACAACATTACCAGGTATTTATATGGGTGCCAGATGACTGACCGACAATTGGAATTCCAAAGGTCGGTTCACAAACATCGGAATCCCAACTGTCAGGAACCAGACAGTCAGAATCCAGACTTAAACGGGCTATTTTTCCTTGAGGAAGGGGTTTGAATGCGCTCACCCCCCTGTTGTGCTCCTGACAGTCGGGATTTCGATGTCAGTGAAATGACCAGCAGAATCCCTACAGTCGGGGACTTATACCATACCCATTTATATATCATTGGAATTCTACACTGTTGAAAACCATGACATGCCACAGCCATTCACAGTCTTAATAGTATAATGTAGAACCTAAGGCATACACTTGAACGTTTTTGTTGCAAAAAGATGCAAAAAAAATCTGATAAAGTTAAACCACCATAGAGATTCATCACATTAATTGCATGCTGTTGCTGTTCTCAGATATAGGCAAATCCTTTCAATCTAAATTCATTTTGTGATTAGTTATCAAAGGTAACATAATATTATACAGAAACACTAATTTAAAACTGATACAGAAAATCTGTTGCAAGATGCACTTTTATCTTCTGTAGATCTGAGGAGCAGGGTTGTGAGGTCTCAAAGTTTATCTCTGAGAGCTGTCTCTGATTAAATGTTGTATCAGCCCAAAATGTTAATGATGAACTGACATGTCCAATGCCGCTGCGGATTCATGATCTAAAACAAACTTGAGAAAAGACTCCAAAACTTCAATGTTTTGAATATTTTCAGTGTCTCTTAATACTGTGTCCCACATGGTGAGGGGAAAACATACTTATCTCAAAAGCACCACATTCCTGTTTTCTCTTATGCTATCTTGAGGATGGGGTAAGCTCATATTATCTATCACTTGCCACAAATCTCTTATAATTTTAAACTTCTCAGATTTCTGCCATTTCCTATTAAGGAATTGAGCATTGATGGAAAATAAAAGTGAGGTGAGATTAGTATTGTAATCTACTATCAGGTCTCATCAAAGGGCAATTTCATGCGATTTTGCTAAAGAGTGAAATATTGCTGATTTGTACCTATGGAGAGGCATTGACACGTGGCTTACTTTATTTTAAAGACACCCATACAAGTTAAAGATATATATATATTTATTGCAATTGCTATTTATTGCGTATCAGAGGTTAATTGATACATTTCCTGTAAATACGTGTCTTTTCTGACACGTACTTACAGGAAATGTATCAATTAACTTCCGATACGCAATGAAAAGCAATTAAAAGCCAATGGACAGCTGCAGGTTCATAAATTATCGTATTCACATATTCATATTGGCTGCTATAACATAAATTAAGCTTTGGACCTGCTGTACACCTTATGTTGACCTTTGCCAGGGTACTTAGATTTGCAGAGTTAGATGGATGCATATGTGGGGTAGCAATTGTTTGTACAAATAACAGGATCACATTGGGCAGATTAAAGATGCTTCTTACAGTATATTCCTAATCTATATATGGAATAGGTATACCAATGCACCTCATTTATGTAAAGCAGTGCAACAAGATTGTGTTTTGTGAAAGGGAGAATATTAAATATGATATAGAGCCGGAGAAGTCAGATTGTTGGGGCACTGCTTCATGTCCATGGCCCTTGCCACCCCAAAACCACCAACATAAAGCACCAATTAATAGGTGGCAGAGATTGGGGTTTCATGTGAGAAATGCTTTTCAGTTCCAAGCAACTTAAAATTACCCATAATGCACAAAGTAAGTATCTATCATAAAGAGTCCCTGGACACTATATATAAATGCACTTTCTGTAGAGATAGATAGATAGATAGATAGATAGATAGACTGTAGATAAAGATGAAAAATAGACAGTACATAGTCAAAAGATCAACATTGATGGTCAACAGTCCATAGGTCAACAGTTAAATGGTTGACTTAGACTTACAGTAAGACAACAGGGTCAAAAGGTTGGCATGCAAAGTGTCCAGTAATGGTAAGCTTTTTAGCAGAGTTAGGGTTAAGCTGTGGAAGGTTATGATTAGAGTTAAACATTAAGGAGAGGTACACTGGGGTGGAAGGGGCAGGGAAAATGAAGGGATAAGATTAGGGTTAAAATAACATGAATATTGTGTTAACCTTTTTTGTGTTGACCATTTCCAAGCCAACCTTTAGACCATGTTAACCTAAATCCATGTTGCCCATTTAGCTTTTGATCCTGAAGTGCCAACTGACTGACTGTCTATCTAGACACTGTTGATCTGTTAATCCACACCTGATAGATAATATAATAACCCTAATTGTTTAGTAGGGGCAATTGTAAGCAAATTTGCTTTGAAGTGCCATGACATTAAGAATCATGTATCATTTATTTACAAATGTGAATAACCAAGGCATATACAAATATATTTTCTGATTCTTAGTAGCAAAAATAAAACAAGTGTTTCAGGTTCATTTCCATGTGTGACACCGCAGACGGTACTGTAGGAATATCAGGTAATGAGAAAAAACATGGGGATTAATCTAGTGTGAAGGGTGCATGTCTGAGGACAGTTGGTGCAATAAGCATGGTTCAGAACAGATGGTGTGCAGGAGGACATATTTCAGAACAGTTGGTATCCAAATGACAGTTTGCATATTACATGTTTCAGAACAATTTGACGTGCAGGTGGGCATGCTTTGTATCAGTTGAAATGCAGGTGACATGCTTCAGAACAGTTGGTGTGCAGGGGGCATACTGTATATGAAGAAAGTGCCCTTGCTATGTAATCTGTGCTCAACAAATATCCTTTGACTCTGGAAAATGTGCCTGATCTTCATTGGTCCATTGTAGCTGCTTATCTTCTTTTAGAGAAGGGGGAAGAATCACCTGTGCTAATAGATTCAATGGATGGTTTGAACTGGAGTAATTGCCCAGTTTCAAAAGTTCTACTGTCTTCAACAAGTTGAGAAGGCACTTCTCTGTGCATGAAATACTCCAGCAACCTCTTACATACAATGTCATAAAGTTTAATAGCTATGAGATTTGTCAATAAGAACATGTTATTTCTTACATGGAATACTCAATACATAGGGGAGCACTGATCCTTGCACAGTTGGGGGAAGGAGTATTGATTCAAATGTAATGACCTCCCCATTCTGCCCATCCCACAAGAACGAGGATGATCCGTGAATGGTGGTCTATACTGCAGAGATTTGGAGAATATTATGGACTTTCCTAGGGACTAGGCATGTAGAAAATAGCACATTAACAGTAATAATGAAATGGGAAAAGTTTGAAAAGAGAGAGTGTTTACAACATTTTAGTGACAGCACAGTATTTTAAGTACAAATGACAATGTGATTTGCTTATTGTCACAAACACTCTTGTGATTTTATATGACCAACATCAGGTGCTATTCTATTAGCTTACAGCAGCTAATGGATCCCACTGGGGCAATCCAATTAGCCCTATAAACCTGCACTTATCAAGGATTCTGCTTTGCATGCCTCAGGCACGCAAAGTAGAATCCCCAATAAACAGCCCAAGGAGACACATTTTTGTCTTAGAACACATTGGTCTGGAAACGTATCCAGTATCCCATGTATTATTTCACAGTAACCGCTCATTTTATGCATGGTAAAATTGACTATATTTGGGGAGCTTGATAGTGCTGTAATGCTAAAAAGGCATTTTACTGAATGTAATAGGAAACTGATCATTGTATGCTAAATCTACAATACTGTTAGATGTTCGTAAATAGTGCATAAAGATTATTCTGTCATATTTTGCAGTTAACAATATTGAAATTATTATAATAAAGTAGTAATAATAAAAATATTAATAATAACAACAAAAATACAATACATTCAAGGGACACAGTACTATACTATTGCCTTTATTTCCCAAGTCAAGTTTAAATAATAATAATAATAATAATAATAATAATAATAATAATAATAATAATAATGACTAGGACATACTGTTATTCCAGGTTAACTGGTTATATGATATCCTATATAGAAGAGTTAGAGAAGCCATAAGAAATATGATGATTCAATGGACAGATGAAATCTTTATTTTGATGTCTTTGGAAGTTTAGGCGGTATTTATCACGTTACATGCATCTAAAAAACATATCCAAAATGAGTCCATACCTTACACAAGACACTGCAAAAACTCTAATCCATGCACTCATTACATCACACATTGATTATTGCAATGGCCTCCTTACTGGTCTCCCTAAGAAAAGACTCTCACCAATACAATCCATTTTGAATGCAGCTGCGAGGCTGATCTTCCTGGCTAGACGTTCAACATCTGCTGATCCGCTCTGCCAGTCCCTCCATTGGTTGCTTGATAATTACCGCATTCAATCTAAAATACTTCTACTTACATACAAAGCCATCAGTCTGACAACACCGACTTATATCTCTTCGCTTATCTCAAAATATATCCCCACCCGACCTCTCCGCTCTGCACAAGATCTGCGTCTCCCACCCACACTCATTACTTGCTCCCACTTAAACTTGGATGATTTTTTGACAGGCAGCACCCACACTATGGAATGCCCTTCCATGCACATTAAGAAATTTCTCTAGCTTCCAAACTTTTAAGCATTCCCTGAAAAATCACCTCTTCAGGCAAGCTGATCATATTCCGGAAACCACACATAACCTCCAGTAGCATTCATATCAAATTGCATCCCATCAGGACTGTCTTGTGATCTGGAGGGACTGCCATGCTCTCAAATTCTATCCTTATGTATTTATCTTATTATCCCTATAGATTGTAAACTTGCGAGCAGGGCCCTCCTACTTTTATGTCGTTTTTTTTCTATCCAGTTTGTTTAATCCCTGTGGTTTCCAATTGTAAAGCGCAACGGAATATGCTGTGCTATATTAGAAACTATAAATAAATAAAATACATGTATTTTTCAATACAATGGGACACGTACTGTAAGTGTTTGAATCGCTTGTGAAACCCATGTCTTAGCGAATGGCGCACCAAGATTAATGAAAATGACTTCCTCTGTACGTGAATTGGAATATCCCGGTTGCTAAATCAACCGTAGTATTTAATATCAGATAAGAACCACTTGGCCCATCTAGTTTACTCATTTTAATTTAATTCTGTTAACCAGGAGCAGAAACTGTCTAAATAACTTGTGTTGGTTTGTTTATAACTAGTTAGTTAAGTAAGCAAAAGGCAGGGAGTAAAATATTTGTTTAATTTTACAGATATCGACAGAGACAACTTAAAAGCACAGAAGATTTGACATGCATTAGAAAAGCAGTACAGTGAGCATCATTTAGCTAAACATTTTTGTGGCACATCGCAATGTTTCATCTACTAAATATAAAATAATAGACCATGCTCTGGCCTAGTTGAAGAGGTGACTGTTCTTGAAAATTATTGCAGCTGGAGTCACATTTAAGTTCAGAAATCTTGTCTACGGGTCTAAATGAACAAATGGGTCTGCAATGTTTTTAATAGGCTTTTTATACATATTTCTATTGATTATGTGTCTAACATGTCTACATATTTTGAATACTGTACAGTCATTGATGTATTGTCATTTTTTGCTGCATATTTGTCTTTCTTCTTGATTTGATTGGATAAGTTTATTGATTTGAAGCCTGACTGCATACCAGAAAAATGCCATACATTTTAATATAATTAATGTTCTTATTAGGATGTGTATCTAGGCATTCTGTGTGTCATTTTTTTTCCATAATATGACTAAGACGCGTAACATTAGCAGCTTTTGAATGGGTTTTGCTTCTGTGGTTAAGAATGAGTTGCAAATATAGCTTTCTTTTAATACCTGCATTATTGGGGTGTGCTATAGTAGGTCGTCAATGCCTAGAATGACCCAAAAGAAGGTCAAAATTCACAAGGTCGACAATGAAAAGGGTCGAAAAAATGAAAGCATCAACACTTTTTTTGGTGTCACCTGAGTGAGTGACCAGCAGTTTGTGTACCATATCCTCCCAAGTGGCTTAGCTTGCCATACTGCGACTTTTTCATATGTCCACCATTGCCATGTGGACCTATTGCTTGCAACCTTTTGACAATGTCGACCATACAGTATGTATGACCACAATATTTTGTTGACCTATTGACTGTCAAGCTAGACATTGTCTGTCATCCACCTAGATACAGCTACAGTAGATTGTATAGGAGATTTTATACATACCTGTACGGTCAGTTACGTTCAATTATTAATCTTGTGACGTACAGTGGGCGCAGTTTGACCTTTTCTGCTTCCATAGTTGAGTCAATACATTGCACTTGGGAGGGGTTGTTAATTAGCAATTACTTATGTCTCTTTTCCTGCATCAAGTTTAGTCCGGTAGAGTATGCACTCTGGTGCTTCTAATATTTATAAAGCAAGTGTTTTTATGTTAATTGTATCCTGAATAAAGGCCTCCTGTTTCATTTCTTCTTAAGTTGTCTAGAGTGCCACCTGCCTGCTTTTCTACCATTATTACTCCTCCCGCTGAAGAGAGGCTGGAAGGCACCAAGTGCAATTGTTTTCAATTAAGCAAGTTTTGCAGGCTTGAAGCCAATTGTTTATATATTAATGTATATGTATGTATGTGTGTGTGTGTGTGTGTGTGTGTGTGTGTGTGTGTGTGTGTGTGTGTGTGTGTGCAGAACATAACAGAACTTTGGAAATCATTTCAATGTATAAAATATTTGTCTCAAAAAGCAGCAACATTTTGGGTCTCCTCAGGATCCTTTATCAACTAAAGAAACAATACAATACATCATCACCAGTGGTGTCATATATACAGAAAATTGGAACCCAATTATTCAATTTTAACAGCATCATGATGTAATCTTAGCAGAGGTCATTCTAGATACAATAATGAAACCTTTGGGTTCTGTTGGTTATGGGGTTGTTATGTAATTCTATGGCTTAATATGTAGATAGTGGGGGAAAAATACTAAACTGAATACGCCTGGATTTGGCATATTTGTAAGCAGTCATATGTATATACATCTGCCTAGACGTATTTACGATTACCCAAAAAATGCCAATTCGTATTTATGGCACATTCGTATTTGTATTTCCGTATAAAAATGTATACACCATCAAAAATATACGAGTAGAAATCACCATTCAGTCGAATGGTGATTCCTAATTTACTAAGAGGCCATATATAATATATAATTGACATGAAAATCCGCCTAGAAAATACAACACCTTTTCCAGGCATATTTGGCTTTAGCCTGCAAGGATTAGTCAGATCTGTGCAGGCTTCAGTGTAAAAAAAATAGAATACTTAAATTAATAATTGAAAAATTATGTGGGTCCCCCCTATGGTCGTAACAAGCCCTGGGCTCAAAGAGCCGGTCCTGGTTTAAAAAATTCACAGGGAAAACAATTAGGGGATCCCTAGGATTTTTAAAACCAGCACCAGGCTCAAAGGCCAGTCCTAGTTCCTAAAATATGGGGGGGGGGAATCACTAAGTGTCCCCCATATTTTGAGAACCAGCACCGGGCCCAAGCAGCCAAAAGGGTGATGGCACAGCCTGGAGAAACTTTTTACACAAGTTCCCCTGGCCAAACCATTATCCCCCTGACCGGTCAGCCCAGGCAGGGACTCTGGGGGATTTGGACCCCCGATGAATTGGTCCCAAACCTCCAGCATTAAACCTGCCTGGGCTGAAGCCCAGGGCTGTCCCTGGTGCCCTATTGTAGTGGGCACCAGACTGATAGCATTGTAAAAAAAATAGATTAAAACTATATATTGTTGTGGAACTATGAGTCCCAGCAATCCTTTACAATATGCAGGGAAATTAACGGGCATGAAAAGGCATGGAAAGAAATTATACTAACCCGCCATCTTCTGTGCTTCTCCAGCTCCACAATCATCAGCAGGCATCTGTAATTCTCTGCTCATGATTGCAAGCCACTTCTATTACCTCTCAGGCCAGAACATTTCAGGGTACTTATGTATTATCTGGGCTCCCATGTTAAATGCACCCCATTTTTTCATACCCCTACTATCCAACTACGCATGGAGTTGATTTTATATAGTGTGGCGAGCGCAGCGAGCCACCCTGCCCGAAGCGTGGTGAGCGCAGCGAGCCCCGCGAGGGGACGCGGTCTCATAAGAAAAACGGGAGCCCAGATATGACATAAGTACCCATTTCAGCCAAGGTCCTTGCCTGCAGAGCTGCAGCATTTGTCTTTGACAGCATGGCACTTGAATCTACTATCGTGAAGCAAAAAGAGTTTTCGGACAGCGTAGTTCAACTAAGTCCTGAAAACATGCTTCAGTGAAGATACACTACAGAGTATGGCACTTCTCCTGGTGTGCTTCAAGACATTATAACACCAATATTTTCAAGACAGCAAGAATACTTGTTCTTCTCCAAAGAGGCTTGGATCTGGGTCTAAGATTGGCCTCTATTAAGGTTCATATCTCTGCCCTTTCAATATGGTTTCAAATAAAAATCACTTCTTTACCTGATATATGTACTTTTCTTCAAGGTTTAATACGTATTCAGCATCCTTATGTTCCTCCACCGGCCCCATGGGATTTAACAGTGGTCCTGGAGGCTTTAGGGAAACACCTGTTTGAACCCTTAAAAATGGTGGATTTGAAATGGCTCACTGCAAAGTCTTCTTGCAAGGCGTTAGCCAGATGGGTATCTGACGTTAATGCACTTTCGTGCTGTTTCCATTTCTTGTTTTCCACACAGACATGGTTCTCCTTAGAACGAGACCTACACACCTACCCAAGGTGGTCTAAAAGTTCCATATTAACCAGGAAATTGTGGTTCCTGCTTTCAATCCTAGAGATTTATCTCCTATGGAACGTTCCCTAAATGTGGTTCGAGCCTTAAAACTCTAGGGGGAACATACGACTTCAATAAGAAAATCTGAAACATTGTTTGTCCTTTATAGATTTCACAAATGTGGTTGGCCAGCCAACATACAAACTTCGGTAAGCTAAACTTTCGTTACCTGCTTCTATTACAGCACATTCTACTAGGTCTGTTGGACTGTCATGGACGGCACGCCATGGGGCGTCCATGGAACAGTTGGGCAAAATGGCAACGTGGTCTTCTATCCACACATTCATTAGCTTCTATGCCTCTCAGCATACTTCCTTTGGTTGCCAGATTCTTCTGGTTCCTCAGTTAACTACCCTCCGTGAGTACTGCTTTGGGACATCCCCAATGTTATTCCTGTGGGGCCATGAATCACGAAGAAGAAAACGAGAGTTATGGTAGACATACCTTTATTAACTCTCTTTCTTTGAGGTTCATGGTTCCCACAGGACACCCACCCTTATAGGCCTGAGGAATTATTTGTGATATACTGTACAAGATGTGGCTTAAACGACCTTGGTCATTACTTCCCTCACTCTGTCTATATATGAGTGTGCTGGTATGTTCATCACCTGTCTTCTTCCTTCTCTGCTTCCTGCGATTGGCTGGCTTACAAAACTAAGGAGCAGAGCATGGAGGCAGGGTTATAAGGGAGATGAGCCATGCATCCTGGGATGCCTCAAAGCTTTGCTGATTGGTGCCACGGCCCTCTGGATCCACCTACAACCCCAATGTTATCCCTTTGGGAACCATGAACCTTGAAGAAAGAGAGTTAACAAAGGTAAGTCTACCATAACTCTAATGTTTTGTAACAAGAGCTGGGAGCTGCACGATAATATATCATAGCCTCTTCTCTTTCTGGCACAGGCACCAAAAAATCTAGTTACGACTCTAGCGGTAACGCAGAACAGTAACAATAGAAGTGTAAAATGTTATTGAATTTCTAGCTTTCCTGCCTCACTTTTTAGAAATTTCACAGTTAACATAGGGCCTGATAAAAAGATCCAAAAAATCAAAACCAGAAATTTAGACGTACACTGTACCTTTGCAAAGCGAAGTTGTTCTTTTGACTGAAACATTTTAAACTGTTTCTCACATGGCTTGAAGACATAGATTGTCTTTACAAAACCTTTGAAGCTATTTTCTTTTACTGCTGAAAAAGTCTCCCCAGTGTAATAATAGATCAGCCAGAAAATGGGGTCTATGATAAAACTTCAAGTCATGCCAAAAACCTGAGAGGGTTTTGATCTATTCCCTGTGGGGGATATATAGTTGTGTCAGTGTTCAGAGAAGGTCTTTCAAATAATTTTAATACCTTTTTTATCATTATTTTTGAAGGAAAATAATAAAACAAAATCCCAGACACACTGCATTGTATTTAAACAAGCATGTAATGTTAACTTTGATTTTTATAATAGTGGCTGATTCAAATCAGCAATGCTCATGATTGTACATAAAACTCCAAGCATAGTTTCTTGCTATAGCATAACTGATATGCAGTCAAGGAACGCACACACTGGGTGATTTATGGCACTGCCATTATCATTAACGTTACCGCCGGTGCTCCCGCATAAACTATAATGATATCATTCAGTGATGTCACAAGGTGCCCCCGCTGAGCATGCAGACATTGATAATGTCAAATTGAGCTGCATGCACAGGCAATGATTTTGGGCATTAACGATCCATGAAAGCATGCATTGTTTGTCATTCATTGCGCACACCGAGTGATATTTTAAATGATATCACTCAAAAGGGTCAAAATGAGTGGTATTGTTTAAAAAAGTTACACAGTATGTATGCACATTTGAAACACTCAAGCCTTTACTTGCTGTCACAGTATTTAATGCCGCAGGGGCTTGCTGCCCCTGATGGTGATTCTTAACCCCTGCGTCGGACGCCGCCGGGGGACGGCGGCAGGCAGGGAGATGGAAGTCTCCCTGCCTGCCCCCCGGGAGAGTTAGCAGGGGACCGGTTAAGGAGCTGCTGGCACTGCTCTCGATCATGCATAAGTAATGATCGGGAGCAGTGAATATATGAATATCTAATGAGCGGCTCTCGGCTCCCTGCTGACTGTTATGTGTAAAAAAAAAAAAAAAATTATTAAATATATGTGCTGTAAGCAAATGAATAAAAATAGCATGCCGCTTCACATGATAAAATTCCTGATTTTTTTACACAAAAAAAAAACAAAACCCTTTATTTTAAAAGTTCACATTTCAGTTCACCATAAAAAGATGGCGATTGCTACATGGTGACACACGGCGAAAATCACTTAGAAAGCAATTCGCCATCTGATCATTGAATACACTCATGGCGAATCACATTGAAAAACCCATTGAAAAACCATAGAGAATTACTGCTACTATAAGACGGCGAATTGTCTGTCATTCACTGTTCGCCGTCCTTGAATATTGCACGTTGAATAGGGTTATTCACTTTTTCAGTAAAAAGATTCACCTTAGAGCACGAAAATAGCACACATTCGCCATAGAACATGGCGAATCAGTCTCATTGAATACTGCCCATAGTGTTCACTCCCAGTAATAATCAGGTGTCCTGGGGTTAGTACCCTGAAGTGACTTGATGTAAGTGTGAAAGTTGATACAGACAACCTATAAATACATTTTATAATGCCTTTGGTATTCCTGTGATGCTATACTTACAGTAGTTAAGAGAATATTTGGGATCCTCTTTGTGTTTATATTTTGTTTTGTCTCTGGCTGTTATGTAAGATAAATTCTATAAGGTGGTTAGTTAAAGGGAGAAGCATTTTAAGTTTTGTACATGACAAAGACAATTTTACAAAGTGGGAAGCATTTTTTGCATGAATCTACATAACATTAATTTTGTACAAAAATATTTTATCTTTACATACGTTTAAAACATCTAACTACTGTATTTAATGCCTTACTTATTTAAAAAAAAAATCATCTATTCTGCTTCTGTTTACTAACCAGTAGACATAACCTTTTGTGACCTTTTATATTTTAACTCAGCTGTTTTGTTTTTTGTTTTTTTCTTGATGGCCTTGTACAATTATGTACAAATGTGGTAATTGTTCATGCACTTTACAAATTTACATTTCAGCTGCAGTCATTTATTAATTAGCAGAGGCAATCTCTCTGCTGTGGCCTTTGGTTTTAACATTTGTCTCTCTTCATATATTTAGATGTCTTTTATAACACATTATAGGAGTTTCTCATTTTGAATGAGCGTGCTGTTTATTAGAATTTCATCAACCTTCTTAGTTAATTTATGATAAATGCAAAATTAGCTTCCAACCTTCAAATTTCATATAGTGGTTTTGTTGCATGTGTGAAAATTCCTCTTTAAATTAAGTTTATCAAATAAGGTCTGGATTTCAGGAAAAGAAATATCCAATATACAGTATACAATATGTAAGATTTGATTTATCTGGTGTGACTCAAATACAGTAAATGTAGATATGAAGTAGTTCCATGTAAGAGTAAAAGAATAATTGGTAATAACAAGAACTGTTAGCAAATAAATCAATTGGATGCATTCAAACCACTTAACGAGACTGCACTGATTAATTTGATATGTTACAATAGTACATCTGTGTGTGCAAATGAAACTGATTATGTAGTGCTACAATGCAGAGGCTTTTCCTAACAGCAAGTTATTGTGTGTGTCATCTGAAACTTTGTACATATTTAAAAGTAATTCCTAAGCAGTCAAACCACAACTAGGCATCTCTGGTACAGGTTGGATGGTCACCCGATGTCCACAGCGGCCTCCGGGATCATCTTCAGTGGCATCTCCGGTCCTAGGGGTGCATTGCTTCAATGTGCGGGTATGCCGGAAATGGCGCTGAAGAGAATCCTGAAGGCTGCCGTGGATGCCGGGGGACACCGTGGACATTGTGGGACCATCGGGGAACCAACAGGGGACCAGCTAAGTATGGAAAAAAACATTCCAAAATCTGAAAAAATCCCTTATCCAAAATGCTCGTGTTCCTAAGCATTTCAGATAAGGAATACTCAACCTGTATAAGAAAGTCACTATGCAACATTGCGCAGCTCACTGGGGCCACATGGTATACTGGGCAGGGGGCTGGAACAGGGGAACAACTAGCATTTTATGGATGTCCCCTTAAAATGCTGGGCATTTCCCTGGAAAGTCAGACATGTCAATGGCTGCTTGGGGCTGGTGGATGACATCATTGCCCACTCTGAATTCTGAGATCTGCAGATGTCTGAAAAGTAAGTATTGACTTTTCAGATCGAAGGCAGCTGAAATCATTCGATGGTCAGGGACCATTGAATAATTTCTCCTCCAATCGGCTGCATGAGAGGGGATATGTAAGTGTACACATCCCTTCACATGCAAATGCGGGGAGGCAAGTATTCAGTTGGGAAATGGATGGGTGGCAGGTGGCGTTTACCTGTTCGGTGCGAACATATGAAGCCTCGTAAACAGGTCTGAATCAGGCCCTTGGTAAACGAGGACATCCTGTGTGAGTCTAGGCACGAATTTGTTATATTATATACCTATGAAACTTTCAAAAGTTCTTAAACAAATAGACGTAACTAAGGTTGGAAGAGAACCAAACCTATGTTGATATGAAGATGCCGCATAAAAAAGCATTCAGTTTAAAACATGCTGTTAAACATAAGCGGTGGGTAAGAAGCTGAAAAACCTTGTAGATTATACAAATACCTGTAGGAACAGATAATTTTTAATGAAGATCTGTATGATAGTCTATCAAAGCTTTAAGCAGAACTGAGACAACCAGGGCAGGTAAGGGATCGGAGATAAAAGAGCTAGGAATCTGCCTGTGCTGCGTACCGACGTTGAACCAAAATATAAAGATGTTAAATTTCAGGAGAGCTTTCTTTACAACAAATGGTGAGTTATGTCAGTGATCCCTTGGCAGAGTGGGAACATGTGGATTGAGTGCAAGAGCAATGTGAAAAATTGAAGAGAACATCTCAAAAAGCAACAGACCTTTGTGTGCTGCAGGTTACTATGAAATATGAGAAAAGGAAAATCAGTCTGATACTCAAAGGACTAAAGAAGTACTATAAAATAAAAAAAATGATTGTTTTCTGGAAATATAAGTAGACTTGGGAAAATACCGATAAATAAGTGTATCTGATAAGATTAAGCAGATGATTAAGGAATAAATCAGATGAGCAAAAGTTCATACTGAGTCAAAAAAATGCTCAGCTGAAACACAAATTAAACTAGATGATAAGTACAGGATGCAAAAGAAGCAACCATAATACTGTAGTATAGATGTGTACAATCCAATAATGGTCTAACATATGACTTAAAGAAGCATTGTAGTTCACTGTTTACAGGCTAGTTAAGCAGTGTACATACACTGCTTTGCAAGCCCACAGATGCCGGCCAAACCCCCCTCCACCGAATCCCCTCAGTAATATGCAAGAGGATTATTTCTCTCCTCTGAACTGACTTTTATTTCTTTCGTAGGCCGCGAAGAGGGGGTGGGCGCTGACAGATTTATTTTTATTTTTATAAATGTAATGTCTCTACCACCTTACTTTAATGAACTGCAATATCTTGGTTAACCAAAATGTGGAGCATCAAAAAATGGGAGTGTTTGTACATAAATTAAAAGATCTTTGTTTGTTGGGAGTAGTAGCTAGTGAATTTGATAATAAAAGGGTAGACTAGCTTTTAATGTGCAAAACAAGAATGTGGGGCTCTCTTTGTTTTCCTAAGCCCATTGTATTGGGAAATGAATGGTGTGATGGTTAGCATTACTGCCTCACAGCACTGAGGTCATGGGTTCGATACCCACCATGGCCCTAACTGTGATGGGTTTGTATATACTCCACATGTTTGCGTGGCTTTACTCCGGGTACTCCAGTTTCCTCCCACAATCCAAAAATATATTGGTAGGCTAATTGGCTCTCAACAAAATTAATCCTAGAATGTATGTGTGTGCGTGTACATGTGGTAGGGAATATAGATTGTAAGCTCCACTGGAGCAGGGACTGATGTGAATGATCAAATATATTCTGTAATTTGCTGCGGAATATGTGTGCGCTATATAAGAAACTGTTAATAAATAAAATAAATAAATAAAAGTTGAACTCATTGAATAGAAGAAAACTCTATTACAGTACTGTAGTTATATACTCTATCAAGATTGTAAACCAACTATCTAAAAGTTTTGTTTCAATGGCTGAAACTTTTAAAACTTAAAAGAAATATTTTATGGGCAAATATTGCAGAACTTCCATTTGAATATTTTTTTTTTTTCTTAAAACACATTTAAATTAGATTATTTTGGTCTTAAAAAGTTATCTATTTTATATCTGGGAGATCGAATGATAGTGACCTTAGGCATTTTTGTAGTTGAAGTAGATTATAAATATTTTAGAACTCATATGGAGAGTTTTATATTATCATCAGTATTCAGTGCCATCAAGCAAAGCAATGATGTTTTGTCACTAATAACAGCTTATCTCAAGCAGTGCTGACTCATTACAAAAGAGACTGCTTTTCCAACAAGTGCTGTAATGATGCTATAAAAATACACAAGATAAATCATTCTTGGTTATTGAACAGGAGACAGTCAGCAACACACATGGCCCATGAATTTTCATGAAAAGGAGTCTGACACATATTTAAAGAGAGTTGTGTTTTGCAACTACAGTATTACTAAAAATCCGTGTCTCATAGTAAATTAAACATGACTGTATAGAGGCTATGAAGGTCAAACATTAGAATTGGAATTTATGCAATCTATACTGTGAAATTGGCATCTAACGCTTAATAGAAATATAGCGATAACTTAGATTTCTCTCCACTGACCCTGCATACTGTATGTTTTTTTTTTTATTAAGCTCTAAATCACTATTAATGTTTCTGAAATATCCCTAAAATCAAAGCCAGGGATATCTCTGTTGGGATTAGACCATTTATCATGACTAGTCTTATTTATGTCACGTAAATGAAACTATTCATACAAGATTATGTAAACTGGATACAGAGTATAATGTTCTTTACGTAACCCTTTGAGTGCCAAGTAATTTGTCAAAATAGGTGTGAAAATTGCCAAGCAAACATTTGTATTCATCATAATGCTCTGTAATGTTTAGGAAATACATCTTTCTTTTTTTAAACACAACATTATTTATTTGAATTTATATAACAAATGAGAGTGACTCTGGTATTTTTAGTGGATTTTTTGAAAATCTCCCACAGAGATGTTGACACTCAAAGGATTAAGCTAACTTTCAGCAACTATCACAGAAATATACCAGGAAACATACTGTATGTTTCCGTTTTTAATTATTGATCAGCTCCACAAATTTATTTAATATGTAAAAATAAGATATAATACAATTAATTAAATACAGGATTAAGACATTGGTAGAGCTTTAAGTGCCACATTTATAGTATGATAATGAATTGCAGCAACTCATCCATGGGAACGGTTAATACTGTATGTTGCTATGTATGTAAGTGATGAGGAAAAAGTGTGGAGGTATGTCATACTTGCCTACCTGACCCTCTCCATGAGGGAGAAGATGCTCTGCTCCTGGTCTTCCCTGGTAATGTAGGATTGCCATCACCTGTGGTGACACACCTTTCTTATCAATTACCTAGCTCACCACAGGTGATGGCAATCCCACATTACCAGGAAAGTCCAGGAACAGAGCATTTTCTCCCTCATGTAGAGGGTCAGGTAGGCAAGTATGACGTATTTAACACTTTAGAGGATTTAGTAGTGAAATAACTCAACAGTATTTGTATTATTCTTTATATACTGGCTGCTTGCATAAACCTTAATAGATAGTGTTATTGGTAGCTAGCTGACTATTACTATATAATCAACATTATCAACTTTATAAATTCTTACTGTGGTTTGCTGGTGATTACTGAAACCCTAAAATAATCCTTTTTTTTTCTACTTAGCAATGTTATATTATATACATCTTTAACACAATTTGCGCTTTACAGTCTTTTCAGTATATTTCACTTATAGAATATAAACATAAATCTGCAAAACTCTACATACTGTAACCTCAGTTACTGTTGTATTTTCTGAGGCTAACAGCATCACTAATTTGGCCATCCAAGCCTGTCTTCACTGTTCCTGCATTTTCTTTTATGCAAATCATTGCTACCTCAGAAGTGTTGAAGAAGTCATGGAACAGAATAATAATGCTACTTTACGTTATGTGGTCATCTTACATAGCAGAGCTCCTTGTGTTTATAGCATCTTCTTCTAGGTCCCTTAGACTTATTTGAAATGTCTAGGGTCTCCATATAATACAGAACCTGAAGAGTTCCTGCAGTTTATCACCTGGCATGTGACAGACAGGTACTGTACTCTGCATACAGAGGTGTACTCAATGCTGCGGTGAGGGGAGTTTGTACGGCGAGGATGGATTATTTTCTGGGAGGTCTCACCATTCACCCCCTCGCCATATTCAATGGCTGGCCGGATTGCAAATGCAGCAAGTCTGCTGCATTTTGTGGCAAGCCCTGCCGTTTTGATGGCCACACTCAATATTTCCACCTCACTGAAAAGAACCAGTGAGGTGGAAACGGCGAGTGAATGGAACGGCGATGAATACTCTTGACGGCAAGCTATCGGCACTGCTCTCCATATAGCTCGATGTCAGGGGCATTGTGCATATTGTGTATAGTGCTGATACAGATGGAGCACAGCTCTTTCAGCCGGGGGCTGGCGATTCAATCGCCAGACCCCACCAGCTGTCACCAGGGGGCACGTGCACACAAGACGCTTGCGTGCCCCTATGCGACGGAGCTCCCCGCCGCCATCGCCAGTCCCCATCGCCACCCGAACCCCCCCCCCTTAACTCTGCCCATCTCCCTGAAGCGGAGACGGGCAGGAACCCACCGCCCAGCCGCCGAGAGACTGGGATGCACGTGCATGTGAGACGCGCACGCGTCACAGTTTGATGGAGTCCCTCTACGCTGGAGCTCCCCAGCGGGGATGTTCTAGCGAGTGCCAGGCAAGCATTAGAGGGGCTCCATCTGTAGGTGCTAGAAAATATATATCTAGTGCATTAAGTTTGAAGTCTTATTCATGTACTGAATAATAAGAGTAAGGAGACATTGAGACTTTCCTTTTATTTTTATAGGTGTATGAAAATTTATATTTTTGTCCTACAGTATGCTTCCAAAATTGTTCTGCATTTATAAATGTACTTTGGTGAGAAATTATATCAGATTAAAGGTCCAGGCACACTGGGAAATTTTGACCAGCGTGTATGGACAGTGATGATCGCTGTCATCGCTGGGGGGGAAAGCTGCTCAGTGCATACACACTGAGCGGCTTTCCACCCGCCCGGTGCTGTCAGCGGGGGGAAGGCAGCTTTCCATAGGTCAGCAGATGAGTGGATTTGCCGGTGATAATGTGGTAGCATGCATCACCGTTCATTGTCGAGCTGTACACACTGGGCGGCTTTGAGCTGTAAGCCCCTCAAAACACCAAGGCCATTTTATTCAGTGGATTGCTGTTCTTGGAGCCTGATTCAGAACTGATTGCTGGGCTGCGTATATTCGCAGCCTAGCGATCAGGTAAACACCACCCGCACTGCCCCGACTGGGCAAAATCCCGCCACTGTGCACAGCAACAATTTAATTTTCAGCCGTGCATGTAGGGAGAAATCCATTCACCTGCACCAGCAATGTATACATTACCGCCATACCTTAACAAAATACACATTGTGGGACAGTGGCGGTGGTAACATATACATTGCTGGTCTGCGAAAATTTTAAGGCATTACTGTCTAATAAATTATCATTGGTGCCCAGTGGTACCAATAATATATACATTGCTGGCCTGTGCCAGCAATGTATACGTTACTGTCTTAAAAGTAAAACATTGGTGGCCATTGTATCTATGCTCCGTGTTGAACAGGAGGGAGTGGGGCAAGCAGGCCGGGAGGGGCGAAGCAAACAGCCTGTGTGTCTGGGTGCGGAATCAGGGATCCGTGTGTGGAGCCAGGCCGAACAGTGACAGCGGGGCGGCATGCATGGTGCAGTGAGTATGCTGTTGCGCCTGGAGCAGTCCGGGGGGGGGGGGGGAGGATGGCAGGGGGAGGGAGGGAGGTGGTCTGTCCAATTATCCTACCAGTATATTTTTGGATTATTGTAACAGACTGGAGTACCTGGAGGAAACAAACACAAGCATGGGGGAGAATATACAAACTTTGCACAGGAATTGAACCCATGACCTCTGTACTGCAGGCAGCACTGAGGTCTACTTTACCCCTACTGTACTTTTCAAAACCAAAAATAGTAGTGAATCACAGTTAGCTCATCCTACAGGGCAATTCACAAAAACTAACATTTCATGTGTAATTAAAGAAAACACTAGACAGTAATGAAGAGTCGCCCTTTTTATTTTTCATATATTTATAAAAAAATAAAACAAAAGGATGCTAAAACACTAGAATATGAAGCTATGGGTTGCATGAAGTGGACTGATTTCTGGTGATTTGGTCCATAGATATAAAAAATGTCAAGGACTTCAAAAGGCAAAACAACCTAGCTGTCTGTTTCCTGTCCTGAACTCGGAATAGTGGCATGTGCAGTATTGCTAATATGGATCTTAGGCTACCCTTAGTATATTCAGGGAGGACACTTATAGATAGACCACTATTGTCAAGGTCTGAACAGGAGATAATATTTTGTTAGAGCATGTAAGCAACACAGACCAAGCAGGTATTTAGAGGCGTACCTAGATATTAGTAGGCCCCATAGCAAAAGTTTGTAAGGGCCCTCTATTTAGCAACTGATGGTGATAGCTGTATGTAAAACATTAGTTATAGAGTAAAGATGGCCCTGCTTCAGCTCTGGGCCCCATTGCACCTATGGTAGTTTGTAACATATTAAATACAATAACTGGTAACACAAATATGTCCTCTCATTATTCACCACTACTATGACTAGTAAAAGTGGTAGACCACTATGTGCAGGAAGCATAGTACAGTTCTCTTGTATTGGTCTCAGGTTAGTATCCAAGTCCCACACTGCTGTTGCCAGCAACAGTGTCCAGAGTACTTGTGCATTAGACATTTGTGCTGAAATTTAGCAGAATACATAGATCAGATACACTTGCTGGCAATGTGGTAACACAGTGGAGCAGATGTATTAAGTGTTGGAGAGGCATACACTATCAACCAATTAGCTCCTAACTGTCAATTTGTAAACACATCATGTAAAATGTCCATTAGAATCTGATTGTTTAGTACTTTATCATTCTCAATGGGATAAGCAAGAGTTGTCTGTAGACATCACAATACATGAAAAGTCACAGAATTAGAAACATTCTAATGTGCAAATCATCTAGAACAGGCATGTCCACATTATGGCCCTTCAGCTGTTGTGAAACGACAAGTCCCATTATGCCTTGCCAGTTTTGCTATTAGAGAATGCTAAAACTATGGCAAAGCATGATGGGATGTGTAGTTTCACAACAGCTGGAGGGGCATGCCTGATCTAGAAGGTTTAGCTTGGTATAGACCACTGCTGGCAGGGACAGACATTTCAAGTGACTGCTGGAAGTGCCACACCTCATTCTCAAAGATGCCAGACATAAGCATGGGAATATCCATTTCACCTTTACATGCATCATTATTTTATGTCTGTAACCCAAATCATTTATCTTTTCACGGGGCATGACTGGCAGATGTTCGTCACAATCCTGTGAACCAACACAAATATGCTACCAATCAGTGTTTATCATTAAACACAAAGCGCTACATTACCAGACCATTTCACTCAAGCTAAGAGTGACACAGCTTACTGGTGAGGAACCATGTGATGAAAATGAAGATCATGGGCCAGATGCACTAAGCTTCAAAAGTGATAAAATGCAGAGTGATAAACAACCAGCCAATCAGCTCCTACCTGACATGTCACAGACTGTGTCTGAAAAATGTCAGGCAGGAGCTTAAAGGTTGGTTGCGTATCAATCTTCATTGTATCACTTTTAACGCTTAGTGCATCTACTTAACTACTTAACTGCTACCTAACATCGAAAGTCAATCACAAGACCCATTTAATTCTTATGACATGTGAGAAGTATACTTTTATTGTATGGTGTTGTGTGCTGAAAAGCTAGTATACATTGTATTTCATTTTACCCCTAAAATGCATTTGACAATGTAGTATAACACAGTGTGCAAAGCACTGGCGACAATCTACATGCGTCAAAGCCACAAAAGTGACAATTCACCGTAGAGTAACCACGCCACCAATACTAAGCTTAAAAATGCCTTTGTAATAAGAAATCAAACAATGTTCTTCAAGTTTTATTTTATGTTGAATTGTGTTTATGGCTTTTGCTTTGTTTCTCTTTAATCTTGAAATATATATGAGCGGCATGACAGATACCATTATGTTTTCTCTTTTTTTTACACCCAGTACCACAAGGAATATCAGCCAAGGAATAAGTTGAGCCTCACTGGCTACTACAAATTACATGGAAAGCATTTTTGTGTTATTCGTAAAAAGAGATATCAAGATATTTGATGTCAAGCGAGTTAATTACATATCCCAGTGAGAGTATGTAAAATGAGATGGGAAAAGAACCCAAGATAGAGCCGTAGGGTATATCAGCAGGTAGTCTACAGATATCTGAGGCCGTATAAGCAAGACGAAGTGGTGGGTTGAGTAAAAGGAAAACTAGGATAGAGCTTTCTGATGAATGTTGAAAAGCTGAGGAATGAAAAATAAGTAAGGGTCAACAGAAAAAAAGACAACAACGTGGTTGAAAAGGGTGAATAAATATTGCAGATTTTCTCTGAAGAAGGTATTTTGCAATATGTATGTAGATCACAAAGTACTAAAGACTGGAGTACAGAGATTTTGCTAGCATTCACATCAAAACAGCAACGCAAATAAATATTAAAGCAGTAGTGTGAGCAGCTGTTCCTACTAATCCAGTGTCACTTTTAAATTCATACAAAAGGAAAGTGTAAAATATCCAGTAGGTGAAAGAGGTTAATGTTATACATGACTCGCCAGCAGTATGTGTTTTTTCTAACACTATTTCAGCACTTGGAAAAGTAACAGGATCATACATTAGTGAATAACTCTTTGCAAACCAACCTATGACATTTTTCTATCTATCTATCTATCTATCTATCTATCTATCTATCTATCTATCTATCTATCTGTCTGTCTGTCTGTCTGTCCGTCTATCTACAGATGGAGCAGCTCTCATTAGAGCTGATCCCGGTGATTCTATCGCCAATCGCCGTTGCTCGCCATCCACCAGAAAATGGCGTACACGCATGAGACGCTCATGCGCCCCATTCTGACGGAGTCCACCGCTGCCCTCCACCGCCTCCTCGCCGCTCCCCCCCTAACCCTGCTCATCTCCCTGAAGGGGAGACGGGCAGGGATTCCACCACCCACCACCATGTGAAGAGGACGCTTGTGTGCCCCCGTCAGATGCAGCGCCTCTCAGCCAGCTCAGGGAATCTGGCAATTACCTGGGCTGGTTGAGAGGCGCTACATCTGTATCTATCTGTTATGAATGTATGCAAGTGTGTGTCTATTCATGTCAAAGCACTTTTGGAACTATGATTTAGTGCTTTAAAATTGGTCTTTGGCTTTGTCATTTTTAGCATTTCTTATTTCATGTTAGTTTCATGTATTATGTAGTTCTGTGTTTATGATGTTATGTAAGACTGTTTTCATTGTATTTAGAATTCATCAATTATAGTAATACAACTTGAGTTATATCCAAGAAGGAGTGGTGAGTTATATCCAAGAAGGAGTGGTGTGTTTAGAAGGTGAATTGTGGGATTAATCTTAGGGGATTGTTTATTTTGTGTGTTTAAACTGTGTTTTTTTTCCCCCTCAGTATATTGCCGCAGGAGGGAGTGTGGGAGTGGTTATCAGGTGGGTAGCTGATTAGTAGCAGCAGTATAAAAACAGCAGGGGGCAAGTGAATGTAATGAACTTGTGAATTTGAACTGACATTTTTGCAAGTGCCATTTTAATAAGTGCAGAGTTACATCCAGGAAGGGGTTAAACCAGGTTGCAAGAGGCTTCTGTCCTTTCTGTTTCTTTTTTTTATTTTCTTTGCTTGAAGCCCAGGTGCCTGACCTGTTAAATGGTCCAAAAAGTGCAGGTAAAGTGTGTTGCATGATCTGAGAGTGTGCCACTGAGGAAAACGTGCAACTGGAAGAAATTACAGAGGAAGCGGACAGATACAGAGTGGTGTGTCAGCAGACTGCAAGACAGCCAGTATCAGCAGGAGACCAGGGGACAAGATTAGAGCCCTACTGTCGCTGCTGCAGACACATCAGGTGTGAGGACACCAGGAGTGTGACACAGCTGCAGGAACAGATAAGTATCAACTTTCTTATATTTTGATAGAAATTAACTTGTAGAGTGTAATTGCATTGTAATTTAACTTTCTATTGTATACTAGGGGGTTAGTCGCAGGGAGGTAGATAAAATGGGTGGGGCCCAGATTGAGAATCTCACTCAGTGCATGTCGTGCAAGATGTATGCGCACCTGGAGCAAGAGTCCCAGTGCGAATACATCTGCACGAGATGTGAGCGAACGTCCACCCTGGAAGCCCAGGTCACTGATCTAGAGTGGGTCGTTCAGCGACCGAGAGACATTTACAATCTTGAGCAAAGCATAGATAGAACGGTGGAGGAGTTGCAGTTGGGGTCACTGGTAGAGGAGGAGGATCAGGCAGCCAGCTGGGTCACGGTTAGAAGGGGAAACAAGAGGGACAGGAGGGACAGGAACGACATCTCGGATCTATCACACCCGAACAAATTTGCCCGGTTGGACGAAGTTTCGGGGGAGGATAGAGACAAAATGACTGGGGGAGACTGCTCCCTCTAGCAACCAGAGGAGCGGTCCCTCTAGCTCAAATGGGATGACAGTTAGTGAGGTACCAAGGCAGAAAGTGGTGGTAGGGGATTCCATCATTAGGAGAACAGACAGGGCAATCTGCTATCGGGACCGCGATCGCCGCACGGTCTGTTGCCTCCCGGGTGCTCGGGTACGGCACACCGCGGACCTAGTCGACAGATTGTTGGGAGGGGCTAGGAGCAACCCGGCGGTCTTGGTGCACATCGGCACCAACGACAAAGTCAATGGTAGGTGGGATGTCCTCAAGAAAGAGTATAGGGAATTAGGTAAGAAATTAAAGGCGAGGACATCTAGGGTAATTTTCTCGGAAATATTACCAGTGCCACGCGCTAGCTCTGGGAGGCAGAGGGAGATCAGGGAGGTAAATGTGTGGCTTAAGGACTGATGTAGGAAAGAGGGATTCGTGTTCATGGAACACTGGGCGGACTTCTCGGTCAGGCGCCATCTTTTTTGCCGTGATGGATTGCACCTGAATGAGGAGGGGGCTGCGGTGCTGGGGGGAAGGATGGTTAGAGGGTTGCAAGAGATTTTAAACTAGGCGACGGGGGGGGGGGGGGGTGGGGGCAGCAAGACATTATGGGACCATCAGGGAGAGAAGCCGGACTGGGATAAGGAATCATATGGGGGAAGGAGATGGGGGGGGGGGGGCAGAGACAGAGACAAAGTCCTGGGACATAACAAGGGTATAATCGGGGGTAACACTCAGGGTGCATCAGGAATGTCATGTAATAAAATGTTATGTTGAAACAGTCACTTTACCCCATTACAGTTCTTAGGTACAGATGATCTTAGTATACGGGAAGGAGGGACGGACAGAGGAAGAATTCCCAGAACTATAAACAGGGCAGGCAGTGTGCATGGTGGGGAGGGCTGTAGAGAGTCTACTGAAGGGAAGAGGGGAAAGAGGAAGCTAGTAAAGAATTCAAATGGGTCCTGGGGTGAAACTAATCACAATATTAGAGCCATATCTAAAAATAAACATAAATTAAAATGCTTACTGGCTAATGCAAGAAGCTTAGTGAGTAAAATCGGGGAGCTAGAAACGGTGATCAGTAGAGACGACTACGACATCATTGGTATTACAGAAACATGGTGTAATGAGTCGCATGACTGGGCATTAAACATGGAGGGATATACACTCTACAGGAAAGACAGGGGAAATAGAAGGGGTGGGGGGGTGTGCCTATATGTAAATAACAACTTAACATCATGTGAGAAAAATATGAGCACAGACCTAGAAAACGACAACTCGGAGACAGTGTGGGCAGAGATAACCGACAATAATAAAAAAACAAAAAACAAAATTCTAATAGGGGTATGCTATAGACCACCAAATATAAACGAAAGGGAAGAGTCTCTTCTTTTAAACCAAATCAAACAATCATCAAATCAGGGTCAGGTATTAATTATGGAGGATTTTAATTTACCCGGCATTGATTGGGAAAACGAAACAGGTAAATCAGCAAGAAGCAATGGGTTCTTAAGCTTACTTAAAGACCAGTTTATTACAAAAACGGTAGAAACTCCAACTCGTGATGAGGCACTCTTGGACTTAGTATTAACAAATAACACAGACTTAGTTTCAAACACAAAAGTAATTGAACAATTAGGGAACAGTGATCACAATATGGTTTCACTGGAAATCAACTTCAGTAAATTACATCAAAAAGGATCTGCAAAAATACTAAACTTCAGAAAAGCGAACTTTGAATTATTCAGGGAAGCCCTAACAGGAATTGGGTGGGAAACGGTTATGGAGGGAAAAAATGCAGAGGAAATGTGGGATACTCTAAAAAAGGTGCTTGATTCACTAACTATTGAATACATTCCTAAAGTAAATAAAGGTAAATTCAATAAAAAAAAGCCACCATGGTTGGACAAAAAAGTAAGGTCAGCTATCAACAATAAAACAAGAGCATTTAAATTCTATAAAAATAACTTGAATGAGGAGGCGTTCGCAAAATACAAAGAATCAAACAAGACTTGTAAAAGGGTAATCAAAGCAGCTAAAAGATTATATGAAGAGCGCATAGCCACTGAAAGCAAAACCAACCCAAATAAGTTTTTTAAATACATAAATAGTAAATGTTTAATTAAGGAAAACATAGGCCCACTAACTGATACTAGTGGAAAAAGTGTTACTGAGGACAAGGGAAAAGCAAAACTGTTAAATGAGTTCTTCTCATCAGTATTTACTAAGGGAGAGCAGACTGTGGAACGAACATTTACCACAAACGGGACAAATAAGCCAGATCTCATTGTGGATTTCACGCCAAAGGAAATAGTACTGAGGCTAAGCAAACTCAAAACAAATAAATCACCAGGGCCAGATGGGATTCATCCGAGGGTAATAATGGAATTAAGGGATGAACTAGCTACCCCCTACATTATATCTTTAGCAAGTCACTATCGTCAGGTATAGTACCAAAAGATTGGAGAATAGCAGAGGTAGTGCCAATATTCAAAAAAGTAAAAAAGGAAGATCCCGCTAATTACAGACCCGTTAGTTTAACATCAATTGTGGGTAAAGTATTTGAAGGATTTTTAAGGGATGGTATCCAGGAATATTTAGACCATCACCGTCTACTCAGTACTAACCAACATGGGTTCGTGAAAAATCGTTCATGCCAAACTAATCTGCTAGGGTTCTATGAAGAGGTTAGCAAAAACCTCGATAATGGAAATGCTGTAGATGTGATTTTCCTAGATTTCGCTAAAGCATTTGATACTGTCCCACACAAGAGATTGATTAATAAAATGGAGAACCTAGGATTGGGTGAAAATATCTGCAGATGGCTAGGGAATTGGCTATGTAATAGAGAACAAAGAGTGGTTGTGAATGGTGCGATACCGGTACTAAGTGGAGTGCCCCAGGGTTTGGTTTTGGGGCCCATTCTGTTTAACATTTTTATGGGATAGGGTTACTCAGCAATCTATCCATCTTTGCGGACGATACAAAACTTAGCAAAGTCATCAAATCATCAGAAGATGTCACCATGCTTCAAAATGATCTTGCAATTCTAGATGAGTGGGCAAAAAATGGAAGATGAGGTTCAATGTAGATAAATGTAAGGTTATGCACCTTGGTAGACACAACCAGTGTGCAAGTTACAACCTTAGCGGAGAGGAACTGGGTAATTCCATACTTGAAAAGGAACTAGGAGTCCAAATAGACAGCAAACTGGGATGTAGTGCCCATTGTAATGTAGCTACAAAAAAGGCCAACAAAATTCTGGCATGTATTAAGAGGTGAATGGAAACTAGGGACTCAAGGGTAATTATGCCACTGTATAAAGCATTGGTGAGACCTCACCTCGAGTACGGAGTGCAGTTCTGGGCCCCACACTATAAAAAAGATATCATAGAATTCGAAAAAAATCCAAAGTTGAGCAACAAAGCTTATTAGGGGAATGGAGAATTTAAGCTACGGGGAGAGATTAAGCAATTTGGGACTATTTACATTGGAAAAGAGACGTTTAAGGGGGGACATGCTCAACATGTACAAGTATATCAAGGGCCAATATAAGGAACTGTCACACATCCTCTTTTCTACTAGAAAGGAATCTAGGACACGAGGGCATGAGTATAGATTAGAAGAAAAAAAGATTTCATTCAGCTAGTAGAAAGAATTTCTTTACGGTCAGAACAGTCAAACTCTGGAACTCTCTTCCCAGAGAGGTGGTAACGGCTGGCTCATTAAATGCGTTCAAGGCAAAGTTGGACAAGCATTTACTGGATAAAAACATCCATGGGTACAAATAAGAAATATAATCAGTCTGTAAAATATCAGAACCTACCAAATCAGCAATGGATATCTATACCAGGTTGAACTAGATGGACGCAAGTCTTTTTTCAGCCTTACCTACTATGTAACTATGTAACTTGTTACAATGTCAATGTGGATCTTAGTATGTTGTTTGCATGAGTTTAAGGTGGTTGTAAATTGTCAATTGTAGAATTTTATTCCAATTACTATGAAATATGATTTAATATTTATACCCTGTAAGACAAATCTGATCAAAAGCTAAACATCAAACACCAGCTGTATTGAATGTCTAGTTGTAGCACACATATGTGATATTGAACCTGTTTTTTTGGGGATATTTATCAAAGAATGGAGAGAGATGAAGCACTAACCAATCAGCTTCTATATCTCATTTTACAGTCATTATGGGTTGATGTATCAAGCAGGGAAAAGAGTGAAGTGAAATTTCTACTTCGTGCTAACAACAGGGTTACGGAGAGGAAGTAGTGCAAGGTACTGGGGAATAATCGCATCTTGAGAGGAGGCTCCCTCAGTACAAGGTCACATATTATGGCTCTGATTAATAATAATATATTTGCTACTTAGACTAAACAGCAGATTATACAGTATATAACTTGCAATGGGTGAGCTTTCCATTTAAAGTTTACAAAAAGGGGGGGGGTTTAGTGTAGCGCTCCGCTCCTTGGGTGTGGGGTGTGTGGCTGATCCCGATTGGAAAGAATGTGCAATGGGTTGGTTTAAAACAATTTTACTTCAAATGGTGCAGTCACATAAACAATTAATTACAAATGAAACATTTGCTGTTACAATTATTGCAGTCAATTGATATACACACTGTTACAATTAATATTGCAGTTTAAACAATAACACAATGAGTGTTGCAAGAGTGGGGGGGGGGAATATGGGGGTTTGAGGGTTTTCCCTCTGATGCGGACGGGTTCAAGGGGGGGGTATTCACAGTACAGTTCTGGTGTTCCCACGGCTGCGGCGTCCCGCTGTGCTTGTGCCGCGGCCTACTTGATGACGTCACCGCTCCGTGCCCGGCTCTGTCCTTCGTGCGGCAGTCGTCTCCCCAGGGCACGGCACAAGATTCCATACAGCCAGCGCTACAGGACGGACAACAGCAAGCGACGCAGGGAACGGAGGCAGGTGAGTTGGTGGATCCGTAGGCAAGGCACCGGGGCAGGAAGGAGTGATTAAAAGCTCCCCCTGCCAACGGCCCCTGTCAGACGCTCCACGTCCCATACCCACAGCGACAGACGGCCGGGGGATACGGTCTAGCACCGGACACCTTTGGCTGCCGGCTGGATAGGGAGAGGGAACACAAGGAGCGCCCAGACCCACCACCACAGCCCCCTTACCCAAGCGAGCCAGAACACCGCTCACGCCGAGGAGACAGAACTCCCCACCACCCTCCGAGCCTAGAACACCTGACGGGCAGCCTTCGGCAGCCAGGCACCAGCACACTTAGCCTAAGGAACGGCACAGCGGGACGCCGCAGCCATGGGAACACCAGAACTGTACTGTGAATACCCCCCCCCCCCTTGAACCCGTCCGCATCAGAGGGAAAACCCTCAAACCCCCATATTTCCCCCCCACTCCCGCAACACTCATTGTGTTACTGTTTAAACTGCAATATTAATTGTAACAGCGTGTATATCAATTGACTGCAATAATTGTAACAGCAAATGTTTCATTTGTAATTAATTGTTTATGTGACTGCACCATTTGAAGTAAAATTGTTTTAAACCAACCCATTGTACATTCTTTCCAATCGGGATCAGCCACACACCCCACACCCAAGGAGCGGAGCGCTACACTAAAAAACCCCCCCTTTTTTGCAATTCATTAACCAACCCGGAATGGTCAACCGGGCAGTGAAGCAGCTAGCACCGCACAGGAGAGGACAGTGCACAGACTACCAAAAACCTTGAACAAGTTTACAAAATACTATATCTAACCAAATAGGGAAAATGTACTATAGATGTCAACTGTATGTTATATTATGAACTAGCTACAAGCCTGTCACTCATAATGATGGCTTGTGCAATGTACATTCATAGTGTTCATTCTAGCACCCGCTATCTTTGAAAACCCATGCAGTTCTTCCCTGCCATGGCCAAGAAGTTCCAAGTGGGATAGTATTGATCTGTACATGTTGGGAGTGATAACTTTCCATCACTGTGTATATATATATATATATATATATATATATATATATATATATATATAGAGAGAGAGTTCGGTTTGATCTGGCACTCAAATTAGAGTGATAATTGCCCAGATCCCTCCAAGTAGGTAGATACAATGTGCAAAAAGATGCGGCACTCCTCATATATATATATATATATATATATATATATATATATATATATATATATATATATATATATATATATATATATAGTGGCAGTGGGGGTTGCTGCGACACGACAGAGACTGGATTTTTCAAACATGAAGTTTTAATGTGGTAACAACACACACACGTGATGTGCGTTGTTATCACATTAAAACTTCATGTTTGAAAAATCCAGTCTCTGTCATGCCGCAGCAACCCCCACTGCCACTATCCATTTATGGCTGAGGGCACCGGAGCGCTATACAATTGACTGAGCGGAGTGCCGGACCACCCACCACCAGCTATATCAAAAACAATAGTGTTATAATTTATGTTATATAACCATAACCAACAAAGACTTTATCTTAAATATAAAACATTTATTAAAAAACATGCATTAAACCAAGCTTTTTCTTGGGATTAAATCTTGTATCAGAAGTATTTTCTTGAGATTATAGATCATAACAAGTAACAAGTACAAATATCTATATATATCTGGTACTTGTGAGTTATCTGGGCGTCCGATTTTGGTACTAGATCGCATGCGATATCGCATGCAATATCGCATGCGATTTGCGATTTGCATGCGATTTAGCATGCGATTTGCATAAGATTTGCTATTCATTTCATTACCCCACTATCCCCAAAGTGTGTCTATCAACGTGAACCCGAAGCGTGGCGAGCGCAGCGAGCCCGCGAGGGGCGGCGGTACGCGTCCTCCGACCTTTTCATGCCCTACTATCCACTAGGGCGTGGAGTGAGAATAGAATAGTGTGGCGAGCGCAGCGAGCCACCGAGCCCGAAGCGTGGCGAGCGCAGCGAGCCCCGCGAGGGGACGCGGACACCTGTGAAGCCCGCAAGGGCACGCGGATACCTGTGAAGGTGTCCGCGTCCCCTCGCAGGGCTCGCTGCGCTCGCCACGCTTCGGGCTCGGTGGCTCGCTGCGCTCGCCACACTATTCTATTCTCACTCCACGCCCTAGTGGATAGTAGGGCATGAAAAGGTCGGAGGACGCGTACCGCCGCCCCTCGCGGGCTCGCTGCGCTCGCCACGCTTCGGGTTCACGTTAATTGCCACGCTTCACGCTAAGGGGATAGTGGGGTAATGATGAATAATGAAACGGATAGCAAATCGCATGCGATATCGCATGCAAATCGCAAGTACCCAAAATCGGGAGCCCGGATAACTCACAAGTACCATATATCTATGCACAGTATATATATATATATATATATATATATGTACTGCTTGATTGTCCGGGAACCGCAGCCAACAAAATAAGGAGCTGCATTACAAAATATACTCTACCTCACCAACTTAAAAACCTACAGTAGGTAAGGTTGGATTTTGTATATCTGCACATGAAGGGTCTGCAATGGATGATTATATTAAAATAATACAAAATCAGTAATAGAGAAATCATCTTTTCAGTGAATAATTTTCCAGTTTTCCTGACATATTACAAATCTATGTTTTCAGTTGGGTATTACTAGTGTTGCACAGTTGATTCAGAAATACAGTAAAAGCTTCATTTCATGGAAAATTACTATTGCAGTTACCAAATATTCATGCTGTTTTGGGCTCTCAGCTGCCTTTGGTGTTCAATGCCACACTTCAAAGCTGTATTCTGACACATTTCATCTAAAAGTGTCTTGTTGTAGCCTCTAGATGCAGGTAAAATGCTAACGAAGTCTAAAATAAAACTGTTTTTTTAAATAAAGAAAATTAACTTGCTCATTATTTATTACATTTTATATGAAAAAAAAAAATAAAAACACTTTGCACCTGCAAAATAAACACTAAATAGCTGTACACACGAGGCGATTTCAATGCTATTTCTAAGCAATCTGACTAGATCTCTCAGAAATTAAGCACACGTGGCCCCTTGTATTCATTTCATAGCAATGGCGATGCAGGGTTCTGAGCAACACTTTAATTGGACTAAGGGCCAATGGCTTTAAAAGTGATAAAATGGAGAGTGATAAACCACCAGTCAATCAGCTCCTGCCTTACATTTTTCACACACAGTCTTTGCCATGGCAGGCAGGAGCTGATTGGCTGCCTGTTCATCACTCTCCATTTTATCACTTTTGAAGCTTAGTGCATCTGGTCCTAGATCTTGACTGCATGCAGTACAAATCTAGACACATCCCCAGTGTTCGTACCAGAGAACTCTGGTCCACACACAATGGTCTGAGGATCGCAGCTTACCGACTGCCAGAGAGGCCCCCCTCCCCCGGCCTTAGTCACTCGCAACTATGCGAGGGGATATGTCGCAGCAGGAGAAATCATTTGATGGTCTCAGACCATTGAATCCCGATCTCTGCGAATGACTCTGCAATTATGCAAGTCGTCGAGGCCGTTTGCAAAGTTGACCTGCACATGCACATACAGTAAAAGACCATCCGCAGTCCACCAAAGGAATTAGAATAACTCCCATTGCTCAGCACACATCGCTGGTGCATAACACGTGTGTTAGCGACATGTGTGCTGAGATATCTGTGCTTAAGCACACCACTCAGCACAGGGCTCCCATCGCCCCGTGTGTACGGGGCTTAAATATGTGACTGATACAACTTGTATCCAACACAATGACCATTCCATAGTTACAGCAAAAGTAACAATAACCATTTACATTTATCCAAGGAACAAATGTCAGGTTATTTGCCCCCCCCCCCCCCCCCCCCCGTCCCGTCCCGTCCCGTCACCAGACAACATACCGTAACCGCAAACACAGCAATTGCAACTGACATACTGAACAAATATTGATAATGAAAGTAAATAAATGTGATGGCCATAAAACTGAAATTAGAACCAATGCAAAAATGACTCCATTCTAACTCTGGAGGAAACTGGAACCATATTAGGTTTTACATATCGTAAACTGACTTTTTCTATCTTAATTTGTTCCTCTTGTCACCACGGGTAGACCAGTACAGAGGGCCTTATGGTGTATGCATTTCAAGCATCTTAGCAAACTTTGTAACAGTTCTCTACTAAAAAGTGATCCATGACTGCTGAGGTAAGCTAGTTTTATCAAGGCCTGAGAATCCAGGATCCTGTCCCATTTTGTAGCTCTTGTAACATGGGCGCCAGAACATTTTTAGGTTGGAATGGGGCAATATATAATCACAGTTTGATGCCCCTAGAATGCCATCCCCCACTCTGTTATCCATCATAGCAAAACAAACAACCGTCCATAGGGCATTGTGTATTCAGTCACCATTAGATGGATAGGGACAACATGCTTTTTTTGGACATAGCGGTGCCATGAAAAACTTTTTGTAATCTGGGGTGCTGTGATTCAAACATTTGGGAACCACTGCAGTATGAAAGTAATCATATAATTATTATCAGGCTGCCAGTCCCTCTGCAGATGTTGTATGCGATCACTGTGCAGGAACCTCCCAATAGACAGAAAGGCATTTACATATATAATGTCAAGAGAGCCATCAATCAAATTGCTTGCAAAAATTGTGATGTGCCATTGCGACAGGGCATCTTTGCAAACTGGTTTCAGCGTAGATTCAAATAACATAGTTCGGAGCCCCATGGGGCAGTGAGCACTTCTAGACAAAGTCAGGACGCTGTAAAGTGCATCTGCTGCCACGATGACTAGTATTGAGCCCAAAGTTAGACACATGTATATACATATACCTGCTAACACATTAGAGATTATTTGGCTCTTATTCCTCGCCCGGCTTTTGAATGTGAATTGTTGTTTAAAATACTGTAGTACAAAAAAAGCTAAAATCACATAGTTTGGACTTATATTTATCTCATGTTAAACTCAACAACATTCATTTCCTGTCAATTCTGACCACCTTACTTATCACAATATCGTTTTTCAACAATATTGGTGAAACACTGTAAGCCTACACATGCACTCACGTGCAAATACATGGATCTGTTCGGCGCCAGGGCGGGCAATCAGTCAGCCGGTGTGCAGCCGATGGGTGGCATTTGCCTGTTCACATAAGCAGCCTAGCGAACAAATTTGAATCAAACCCAATGTGTGTTATTGAGAGACGTAGACCTGGTCAGGAGTAAAGAGGTTGGGTTGGGAAATATTTTGTGATAAGTAGAGATGTACGTTGTTGTATTTTGGTTTATGGCCTTTTTGTGTAAGCATTTTATATTGAATACAGTAGAATACTGTACATGTAACCAATGGAGGGACTGACATAGAGGATGATTTAACTGTACTACTAACACTGAGAAGTCACATCTCTACAGTATACTTAGGTATAAATATACACACTTGTATACCTTACTTTACAACTGATGCAAATGCTATTTTACTGGGGATGAACACATCTTGAAAGATAGAAACATATAAATAAACTGATATGGGTGTATATTAAAGAATGTTACTGTACGTGTGTTTTTATGTTTGTTTATATTATGAGTGTGGTACACAGGAGAAGATCTTTCCACTATGGCAGGGGTTCCCAATCTTTTTTGAATCACGGCACCCTAGAGTTTAAGAATTTTTTCACGGCACCCCTAGTCCAAAATGTTTTTTAATTAGATTGTGTTTATATGCGATTTTTAGGGTCAGTTATGTGGTAAAGGGCAGGATTTGCTTCTGTTTGTACACGTTTTATGAATGACAGCCACTAGCACTGGTTTTGCTTATAAATAATTAACCATTAATAGTTTGAGTTGGTGCTGGACCACCAACCCGTGGCACCCCTGCACGTGTCCCGAGGTTCCCCAGGGAGCCACGGCGCACAGTTTGGGAACCACTGCACTATGGGTGGGAGAAGGAAGTAAAAGGATTGATATTTATTTGTGATAACATATATTGTTAAAAACTTATATTAGATGCAGTATTAGATCAATTGTTGAAAGGAGGAACATTGAACATTGTAGATGAATTAATCAGGTTTGGTAACTTTTAACCCTTAAAATACCAGCCTTGCTCACATGTTGTGTAAAACAAACAAATCCCTAAATATATAACAATGAAAAAGACTACTTTTAGTTGAGTTTTCCACAGTTCAAGCAACTCCACGTAACGTATTACCACTCTGTGGTTATTGGCTCATAGATTTTATAGACTTCATCAGTGTTTTGCACTGCAACGGTCATCTTTCTTCCATTATTGTCATTGCTTTTTACCCATTGCATACGTTACTATATCATCAGTTGCCAATTACAACCTTCTGTTTCCAGCTTCCATAATAAAACTGGTTGTACTTCTACCTCTGCTTGTTTACTGCCTCTGGGTGCACTTCGGTGCTGTTCATGTACAAAGGTCTGACCAAGCCTCCCCGATTTGTACATCGGTCCGAGCCTACGCCTGAGGCCTTCGTCACGTTGACTCAGACCCCAGGCGTGACATTATCATAATATACTTAAAGTATTATTATTCAAAACAGTAGTGGAAGAGTAGCTTGAGCATATTATGAAGAATAATATGGCAAAAAGCAATGAAAAAGTAGGTAAAAGAGTCAATCTCTCCACTTAAAAACATTTCTCAAATACTGTAAATGATCATTTATACCTTTCCCTTACTAAAGTAAGTCAGATTGCAAATATATACTACTATGAATAATGCTTAGCCGTGGTTAACATACAGCGTTTAGAAAATGGTATGAATAAGCCAACATATCCCCATAAATTAGAGGCAGTGTTCCATGGTGTCTTTTGGTGATTATATAAAGAGCAGTTGTATAATGCTAACCCCTACAGATCAACTGATTTACAAAGGAGGTTCACAGTAAAGCACCAAGATCAGTAGAATCAGTAGATCAATAAACAGACAATTTCTTCAGAGCACAATTGACCGATCAATACAATATTCCTATTTATTTACAGCAACAAGTAGTTACAATTACAAGTCAGAATAAAACACAATAATGATTTGCCATGTTGTACTTTTACATCCCCACATTCTAGGAAATGACAGAACTGTAACTTTAACAGGTATACTGTAGTATTATAAAACCAGTTATATTATACAAATAAAACTACTGTACTCCAGCTCTGGAGTGAAACTAGTTGTGTGTGTGTGTTTACCAAGCAATCACGTTTATTTGGACATTCTGATACAGTTTTAAACTGTAGGAGGATAAATGTAAAAAAAATCTGCTTTCTGTGATAACATACTGGGGAACAGATACACTAAGCTTCAAAAGTGATAAAATCAAGTGTGATAAACAGCCAGTCAATCAGCTCCTACCTTCCATGTCACAGACTGTTTTTTAAAAATGTCAGGCAGGAGCTGATTGGCTGGCTGTTTATCACTCTCCATTTTTTCTCATCCTGCGATGTACAGTATGCGAGCCTAAAAGTGGATGCATCCAACGATTATTAGCATACGATGCACAAACAGTTGCAGACTCGGCATGCACCACACTATAAATACATTGTGGTATAATAAGGGAGACATTTACTAAAGGTTCTAAAAATGAAAAGGGGTGATGTTATCGATATCATCCAACCAGATTCTGTCTATCATTTTCAGGAAGCAATAGAGAATTGACAGAAATAAACTGATTGGATGCCATGGGCAATCATATTTTTGTAGCTTTTGTAAAATTACACCTAGGAGAGAAGAGGATGCATCCCATACATGTCCGGATCTCTGTGTGGCTACCAAGCGAATGAGCAGAAGTGATCCAGCCTGTGGAAGTGTATGTCGTGGGCATAATCAAGCTAGTTTAAAGCATGTATACCTCTGTGTTTGATGGATCTATTGCACACAGCGTTACTGGTGTCATGTTACTGACTGCAGATGGAAACAAAAACAATGGGTGGAGTGATAGTACACATGAAGCCAAACATATACTCGTATTAGCATAATGGTGCTTTGCAGTGGTGTTTCTTACCTATCTGACACCTGCATGCATGCTCCGAAGGCATGTGCATCATGAAAAGGGGGCATAGAATTGTGGGAGGGGCATGGCTTAGTGTGGTGACTACCACTTCCATCACTCCATGGGTCCGGGAGATGCTGACTACCCCCGTAGACCGCTGTAGCTGCTGTGCTTCTACACTGTGACAGTAGCTGGGTTCTGCATGCAATGTTACAGTGAAGCATCCGGCTCAGGAGCTGGCATTTTGGTGCCACCCTTTGGCTTGTGACACCAGGTGCAGCCTGAATCCCTGTAGTGATGCCACTGGTGCTTTGCATTCTACACAGAATTAGGACCATTTTAGTTGCCATGGAAACTTACATTAGTTTGGGATTAAATTGAATCATTACAGCAGAGTTTCCCAAATGTGGTCCTCAAGGTACACGGATGGTCCAGGCTTTAAATATATCCATGGCTCAGCACAGATGGTTAACTGAAAGTGACTGAGTTACTAATTACAGCCTAATGTGGGGTACACACCAGGATGATATGGCCCAAAATGAGCCCATTTAGATACAATCTCGACCGACTGTATGTAAATCGGCCATGTTTTGGGCCATTTCGCTGCCCTTTTGATGAGATCCTGCTGCAGGTAGGATCTCAGAAACGACCATTGTAGTGGGTTTGGGTCGCGATCGGATCGCAATCACATCAGGGTTTTTTTTTTGTGCCGGTCGGCGGCTCCTTCAGCGGGTTGTACATTCCTGTGATGACCCGCTCACGAGCAGGATCGTGCTGGTGTGTACCCAGCATTAGGATGGCTCAGAAGTCCAATGGTGCAACCAATGTTCCCATTGTTACATATTTTGTACCAATCTGAGACAGCGTCAGTAGGCTTCTCTGTACACAAGACAGTCTCATTAGCAGGAGTCATTTGCATATTTACGACTGCGTCTGAAAGTGCGCACCTCTGAATAAGGCCCATTGTGTCATTTATCTACAATTTTCTACCATATATTATTAACTTTCTCTAAAAATGGAAATATGCTGCTTATACAGAAAGATTGCCAAGTATTCTATGAGCTTCAGGTTAATACTCAATCATTTATTGCATATAATTTAAAAACGTTGCCGTTTTTGTTCTTTTTAAATGGAATTAAATTGATCTCATGGGCCTCCTTAGTTCAAAATGTTGTTGTTACATATTTTATAATGGTTAGATATGAATAAAAATGTACTGCCATCCTGCTTTAATTTCTCAAATATGCAAGATACCATGCAGCTTCATAGGGTAAAAGTATTCTACGTACGCCCCCCTACCTCACCTGTGTCTGGGCAGCCTTCTGCTGTGCTGCCCGGACCAGTGACCTCCTCCTCCCTGCACCGCTTCTGGGTGCAGGGAGGAGGAAGCGGAGCCCTGGCAGCCGAGTAAGGGTCCAGGGAGGGAGGGGAGACCCACTGCACATCTTAATGCAAGAGTTGTCCTTTGAGTTAATAATCGCATATGTTAGTGCATATGCGATTATTAAAAATGTGAATGCCAGCGATGTGTGGCGGAGGATGCTAGAGAATCCTGCCCAAAATCTGATTGCTTGCTATGAACAATATCCCATCTTCAACAGAACTCCCATCTTAGTAAATTTACCTCAAATGGGCTCTATTAATCACTGTTGATCACTCTGTGTTAAAGTTCTCAGTGAAAGTGCAATCACACGGGCACCTTTGAACATGCTCATTGCGATCACAGGACAGCTGCAGATAATATTGTGATGTTCACCCACTTTATCAAAGGAATTTTTGAGAATTGGGAGTTACGATTGAATATTTATTACTAGGGTTATGCTGCGAGCTGGGACGTTTAGGTTCAGACTGCTTGGTAAGGAAGGTTAGACACTTGTGGGGAGGGATATGGTTAGGCTGACTGCCGGTAATCCATTGACTGGTCATCCACAAGTATTCTGCTGAGATCCCTGCTGTCATAAGAGAGGGATACTGTAATAAGAATGGGGTTATAAGAGGGGTTCAGTGATGGGATTGGGGTGATGTGATGGCAGAGAGTATAGGATTTAGGATTAGGCTGTGGAAGGTTAGTTTTAGGCTGCAGGGAGGGTGGGTTAGGGTTAGACAATTAGAATGAGGCTTTGGTTATGCTGCGAGCTGGAAAGTTTAGGTTTAGACTGCTTGGTAGAGAAGGTTAGGCACTTGTGGGGAGGGATATGGTTAGGCTGACTGCCGGTAATCCATCGACTGGTCATCCACAAGTATTCTGCTGAGATCACTGCGGTCATAAGAGAGGGATACTGTAATAAGAATGGGGTTATAAGAGGGGTTCAGTCATGGGATTGGGGTGATGTGATGGCAGAGAGATACTCTGCAATCAATTAGGCATCTGCCACCCCTGCCCACTGCACCAGTAAACTTTGTTAGGCCATAGGCTTGACAAAGAGGGCAACAGCACCACCACCATATGTTTATCAAGGGGCCCAGCCTATAAGCAGGCCTTAATTAGGGTAGTGCAAAGTGTGCCACCACACACACAGGGCTGCAGGGTTGGGGTGCTGTTGGTGGCACTTGGTGATTGTTTAATTATTTTCATTTTTATTTTCCTTCCTTTAAGCTTGGCCTAACTGCTCTGTCTACTTCCCCCACTTCTTCTGCTGCTAATACATATACAACATTTATGAATTTAACTTGAGAATTCTACGATATTCAATCACACTGTCCTTATTTACAGTTCAGGATGCAGACATACTCAGAATTTGAACCTTTTGCATGTGGTATTGCAGTCAGACACTCTAATCATGAACTATCTGACCCTGTATAGAAAGCTAGATCATTTTAACTATTTGAAGATCACCTTGTACTGTAATAAAAAAAAATGATCAGTGTTGCAGCTGAGCAGATGTATCTAGTGTGTGGCTGCAAGGCATTGGATGTCAACATGGTCTGGATGTCAATATTCACTGTGTTGACATAAACAGAATATTGATGTGCATGTTGACATTCATGTTGTCATCATTGTCATTATGTTGATGTTATGAATGTTGCCGACCACAGGGTTAACATTAAAAATGTAGGGCTAGGTCTGGTTTAAGGTTCAGTTCGCTGACTGTAAGGTAGTTAGACATCCTGTCTAATGATGTACTGAAATGTCATCGACAATTGGCATGCGATTGGTTTTCAAAGTAATATATTATAACTTTATTTAATCCTTTTGTATTGTTGCACATTTTTTTTACTGATTTCATTCATACCAGTTTGTATTTCATGAGATTACTTAGTTCAATATGAGACAAAAGAGTAGCATGTGGGTATACTTTAATGCAGAGGTTCCCAAACATGGTCCTCAAGGCACCCAATTATCCAGGTAGGGTTACCGCCTCATCCCTTTAATTCCAGACAAATATTAATTACACAGCTTCTGTGGCAGTTTAAAATCAGGTGAAATGGAGTCTTGAAGTCAGCCAGCCACAGAACCTGTGTAATTAATATGTATCCGGAATTAAAGGGATGAGGTGGTAACCCTACTGTATATCCAGGTTTTATGTTTATCCATGCTTGGCCACATTTGACGAGGTCAACAGGTGTCTAGGTCGACATGGGTGAAGGTCGACAGGTGTCAAGGTCGACATGGGACAAGGGAAACCTGTGTTTAGGTCGACACAACGTTAGGTCAACATGGGTTATGTCAACAGGTCGGAAGGTCGACATGTTTTTTTTACTGTTTTTTGAGCCGACATGTGCCGACAGGGGGTATTTCATGCACTACCATCCACTAGGGCGTGGTGGGAGAATAAAATAGTGTGCCGAGTGAGGGGCTGCGGTTGACTTCCAACTGTGTCCATGTCGGGTCAAAAAACAGTAAAAAACACCCTGTTGACCTTCTGACCTGTCGACATAACCCATGCTGACCCAACGCTGTGTCGACCTAAACCCATGTCGACCTTGTTTCATGTCGACCTTGACAAATGTCGATATTCGCCCATGTCAACCGAGACACCTGTCGACCTTGCCACCTGTCGACCTAAGTGCTGTCGACAATACGATCCACAACCCTCTCCTTTTCCCATCCCTGTTCTCTGCATCAATGTGTTTCTATAAGATTCAGGTAAGAGATTCATGTACATTAATTTCTACATAAGCTAAAAAAATAAGGAATACATGAACCACCTGTTCTCTGTTTCAACAGACTGTCGATACTGTCAGAATACATTGTTATTTGTAATAATTCAATTAATTAATCCTTTAAATAGCCTGTTATATATTATATACAGTATTACCAATTTGACACTTGTGTAGTTTCATGGCGGCAGCTGGCCGCCATCTCCTTCCGGGTCCTCCGTGGGGCTCGCTGCACTGCCCGCACTTTGGGCTCGGTAGCACAATGAGCTCGCTACACTTTATAAAATCAATGCCATCCAGACGTGGATAATGGGGGTATGAACTATCCACATCAGCATGGAGTTGATTTTAGAAAGTATGGTGAGCACGAGGGGATGTGAGCGGCCCCAGAAGGAGCTAGCGGCCAGCTGCCGCCATGAAACTACACAAGTACCTTTTCTTTATTTAGAATTTTTTTACCAGAACTAAGAACTAAGAACCTTTTGGGGTATATTTACCAAGTGGTGTATTGGCAAAACTAGTGATTTTCAAAGATTTGCAAGTGGTATTTAAAACAATAATAGTATCGCGGGTTCCACCTTGCAAATTGGGTATCATGTATAAGGGCTGATTTACATTCATAGAATTTTTAGTGAATTTGGTCTGGGGATCAATGATTTAGGTCTGCATATGCATATCAGCCAAAACACGCATGTGCAGACCTGCTGTGCAAATGCCTTCAGTGAGTATTACACTCGCCGAGGTGCTTTCATAGAGAGGGGTGGGCAGGGGATGGGTGGGGGATGTTGCTTGGGAATGCCCAGCGTTTCCTGGGCATGCCCACAAAAATAGTGGGTGTACCACCAGAAATGCTAGGTGTCCCCATGCAAACTCAGGTGGGTCAAAGCCTGCATGGGGCATTAAGTCAGCGCCCGACCCAAATTCGTACATCTCCGAATCAAATGAAAGACAATCTAGACTGACTTTTATTTAAAAACGGGTAAAATTAATTTTTTATGGTCGGCGACCATCAAATGATTTTTCACCCATATGGCCGCATGTGAATGGATGTGTATGTGTACAGATCCATTCACATGGAAGCATGAACATTTGCACGGTGGCAGAGGTGTTTGTCTGCCCCCTAATAGAGGGTACACACGGTGAGATATGCACTATTTTTATATTTGATTTTGCTTATAGAAGCAAAATCGAATAAAAAATCGAATGGGCATCGAATAGTTTTTCTACATTCAATGCAGAATCGATCCCGATCTGCACTCACATGTAGTGTAGATTGAATAGAAAAATAGTCTTGGCAGGAAATATAGTAAAGGTCTGTACTATAGTCAAATCAAATGCATTTTGCATGCCATTCTTTTCGAACTTGATTCGATTCCAATCAAATCAGGATCAAATCACAAGCAAAATCGCAATGTATGTACCCCAAATCTGCGTTCATACGGTTCGATTCCATCTCAATTTAGATTAGATTTGGCCAATTGGACCTGTTCCAAAGTTATTTCCACTCCTTTTCGATTTTCACTACTTTCCATTCGATGTGCACTCGATTTGCACTATTCAATTTGCTATTTAATATGCGTTTGATTTCACATTGTTGCTGACCTTTCAGGCAGGAGATTGAAATCGCATATGGAACGAATCAAAAGCAGCAGCGAACACATTACATTTGCACTATGTACTATTAGATTTCCACTAGACAGTCTTGCCTGCCAACACTATTTTCTATTCAATTTCCACTACATGGGAACGTGCATTGGGATCGAACCTGCATCAAATGCTAATAAAAGCATTCGATGTGCATTAGATTTCGATTCGATTTCTATTTTTTATTTCTATAAGCAAAATTGAATAGAAATATAGTGTATATCTCACCATGTGTACCCACTATAAGCAGCGAAAGAATGCTGCTTTTGGAGTGGTTCTGAATCAGGCTCATTAGATCAACAATGTCTAGGTCATCACCAAAAGGTTGTCAAGCACAAGATCTACACCGGAATAAAGTCCAATAATGACTTTCTAATTTTTTGTTTCAATGTCGATACCTGAGCAAGTGGACCTCCAATAAAAGTGCAGCATTATTAATTAGAATCCATGAGGATGGTAAAGTATAAAAAAAATAAAAATTTTTTTTAACATTTTGGCAGAAACCCCATGTGGACCTTTTCATGTGCCACCATTACCATGTCGACCATTTACTTGCATTGAGCTTTTGAGCATTTTGACCATATGGTGTCAACCTATCGACTTTTGACCTAGACACTGTCTATGAGCCAACAGTCTATGATCTGGAAACTTTCATGTGAATCTGATGCCTGTGGTTTAAGTTGTTAATGGGTACATTACATTAATACGGTATTTGCTCTGTAGAGTCTTCACTGTAGCATTTTCATATCTTTGAGTTGATTCATTTGTCTATCTTTAAGAAAAGAAAGCTTGATTAACATTTTCTTTCAAGATCAATATTATTTTGATCTATTGTTGCAGTGATCCTAAAAGGTGGCAGGCCCATAGGCCTCTGCCTTGTCTACCTATTTGGTAATCTGGTACTGCGTAAAACTCAGAAGTGGGCAAAATTATCAATGAAGGGAATGGGAATGTTAAAGTAAATCTGTATTCTAGAATACCTTGCGCACCCTATGCAATAAAAGGTGCTACCTTGTCTGAGTGCCCCCCCCTAAATCCGCCACTGTGTACCATGACCATGCCATTTCTTCCTTGCACCTCGAAAAAATAGTGATAATCGCTGCCAAATTCTGACCCCTTAGACACCACTGGATACACCCTGGGAATATGATGTGAACTGCTCTGTCCTCCTCATATTTGGTAACCACTGGTAAAAAGTTTACTGTCTCCATATGTTTATTTATGTGAAATATTAAAACATTGCAGAAATATAAAAACATATAGTTTATTATTGAGCATTTCAAAAACTGCTGTGAATATAATGTGACAGGTATTGAGCTCAACTCCATTATTCACACATGTTGCCTGTTCTTCAGAAACTGGAACAATTACAGTATATTACAAACGAGCATATTTTATTTTACTTATAGTTTCCTTTAACATAGCAAATTATCTGTATAAATACTTTATAAGCATTATCACAGCTGCTTACACTTGTGTAAAACTTAATTGACACTAAAGAAATATTGGTACACTTCTGCAATTTATTTCTCAATTCACCACAGTTTAATGATCATTGGCAACAGATTACAAGTAGTAAATTGTTAATAATTCCTTTGGTATTTCTTGCGATCACATTAATCATAATGAACTTGTTTTGTTTTAATGGAATTATAATTAAGCTTACCAGATGGTTCCAGGGCCATAAGGGATATGAGAATAAGCCTAGAATCAGTTTTTGACTCAGCTGATCAGATTTCCCTGTTACACAATACTTCTGCAATGCCACATTGTTTCTCTTAAAGAGCAATAAATTGTCTTTACAAGATTTTGTCGACGGAAAACAATATATTGCTCCTTATCATTCTCTAAGGCAGAATGCATCAAATGGGAGCAATTGTTTGAGATGTTCCTGTTTGTGTTCTAGCTTGCCTGGCTTGTGCTGGCACCTACTTAAAACACTGTTCAATAGTAATTGCAGCTCTCCAGGTTATTATTATTTTATTGAAAATTAGGGCGCCTGTACTCCCTATTCCCCTATGGAATTTCACATTCTTGTACAGAATTGAATAGAATTCTTTAGGCAAAGCAAAGTTCACAATATTCTAGTCAATAAGGATGGCCTCAGCTTTTAGAGAAAGCAATATGGGCTTACAGTTAACATTGCTGCATTTAAAATACAAATGAAAAAGCTTTAAAAAGACAACTATTTCTAGAAGGAACACACGCATATTCGGGTTTTTTCACATTCTAGTAACTACAGAATACTTAAGCTAGGTAAACTTTATAAAATGTATTGCGATATACAGTATATCATTCCAATGCTGATTGGTATGATAGGACTGATTCAGGTTGGCACGGTAAGACATGAACATCGCAGCTTACAGAGCGCCCGAGTTGTTGCTTGTTGCCCATCCGAATACCCCCCACCGCTGATGATTCCCCTCGGTCTCTGACATCACATGATTTGTCCTGTCTTCATAAATAAAGTGCAGTGACGAGCACATTTTATTTATTTATTCATTAACAGTTTCTTATATAGCGCACACAAATTGCGCAGCGCTTGACAGAGAATATTTGAACATCCATATCAGACCCTGCCCCAGTGGAGCTTGCAATATATATTCCCTACCACATGTACATGCACACACACAGACATTCTAGGGTTAATTTGTTGTAAGCCAATTAGACCACAACTAGCACAACACTGGAACCCGGAGTACCCCGAGGAAACCCACGCAAGAACAGGGAGAATATACAAACTCATCACAGTTAGAGCCATGGTGGGAATCAAACCCATGACCTCATTGCTGTGAGGCAGTAATGCTAACCATTACACCATCCGTACTGCCCCATGACATCAACCTCTATCCCCGGCAGGCATCGCAGATGTACTGTATTAAGGCTGGTGAAAAGATAAATTGGTGATAAAATGTATATAAGATAAAGTAGAAGGTGAGAACACATCAGCCAATCTGCTGTGTTTAAAATAAATACAGTTAGGAGTTGATTGGCTTGTGCATTATCACCTTCCACTTTATCACTTCACCAGGCTTGATATATCTGCCCCCTTTGCCCCATTGTGATCTAATGTGGTTACATCTGTATGTACTGTATATGTATGTACGTACGTAGGATTTGCATATACTGCAGGATTACACATGTGGGGTGTATAATGTTGTGCCTTACCATAACTAATTGGTACAGTAGGTAATGTATTGTGCATCTGTTTGTTCAAAAATGAACTAAATCACTATTGCCCTCTTCACCTGCTTTACCTATTTTTGTATCTCAGTTTTTAAATAAAAAAATTCTGACCTAATAATGTTATATCCAGTGGTGGTTTTTAACCTATGGGCTGCAGGGCTGCAGGGCTGCAGGGCTGCAGCCCCCTCAGGTAAAATCCGCCACTAGTGAAGTCAGATGCAGTCTGTGAGACTGTTCTGGCTTCACTGTGAATGGCAGTGACTTCCTATTGGAAGTCCAACCTGCCAGACATCAAGGTAGTCCCATTGGGAGGTGTTCCCTTCCTCCAGGATGCCTTTCTGCAGGCTGCCATTCAAAATCGCTGATTGTGCATGCGCTGGTCCCGGTGACTGTCATTTGTATTATACAGGACCATAATTCCCTTCTATGGACTGTTGCCAAAGCAGCCCATAGAAGCTGGCCACATACGCAGTACAGATGTTTGTACTGCGCATTCGCCAGTCCCGGCACCTGTCATCATTGCACAGGCACCGGAAACTCTGCTGGGACCGGCGGCGGCGACGACGACAGGGGTGGGTGTGCCAGCATCGCTGTACCCCCGCTGCGGCTGCGGCCAGAGGCAGCCCCCCTCCCCCGAAAAGGTATGGGCCGCCACTGGTTATATCTGATATTGTCTTTGTTCTTGGCTTATATGACATTGTTTAATATTTAATTATAGCAATCATATTTAGGTTTTCACACGATTTTTGTATTTAAATACAAAACAATATACCTATATTGGATATACAAGTGCTTATATCCAATTGCTGCCAAAGCATACTTTAAGTTATCCCAAAAGAAATTAGTAGTTAATTGTTATCATAGGTTTATGGGCAGGATAACTCGTGTGGGAGCAGTTCACATCTAGGAATAAACACAGTTTTAATTCCCATGAGATGCAGGTTCAATTATGTCTTGAACTTCTAATCTAGTCTAGTAGCTCATGTGTGGACCTAATTACATACTTGTACATTGAAAAAACAAGAAACTGCATGACCTTTATGAACTATGAAAATGTTAATAATACTGTATACCATTAAGCACCATGTACTAAATTAAATGTCTCCTCTTCAGCAAATTACATTTATATGGATTTCAAGTGTATTTAGTTACTTATTTGTTTTTCTCTCTCACCAAATTGTATTTTTTTTAATTATCTTTGAGAAAGTGCAGTGTAAATAAAACAAGTTACTTTACCTAACTATACAAACAGGTTTGGGCAATAGCAATATGTGTATTTAGGAAACTGGGTAAAGATTGCTTATCTGTATGTAAGCTAAATAATATTCGGTATGAAAACTAAACAGAATAAAAAATTGTTAACAGAGTAATACCATGTTAATGGCCATTATTATCATCTTACACATGAGATAGGCAAACTGATATACTTGAGGGACCTCTACCTATTAAAAGGTCTGAACAATACTCATATTCTTAATACAGGTTGAGTAGCCCTTATCCAAAATGCTCGGGACCAGCATAATTTTGGATAACGGATTATTCCGTATTTCGGAATATTTTAATTTCAATGAAGTATATTGAGGTATCTTGCATTTATGCTGTATAAACACATCAACCACATGAAATACACACAAATATATTTTATTTGTTCAAAAAACAAGGTTTCAAAACATGAAACAAAATTTGTGTAATATCTCAGGCACTGAATTTGAATGCCAAGCAATCATTTTCTTACACATACTGTATATAGTGCCAGTTACCTATCATGTCCCCAGTAGTGCTGTTACAGATGTCCCCAGTAAGTTTTTATCAAAAAATTTTTTTCCACTTTCTGGAATGTATGGTTTTTGGAATAATTCGGATAACGGATATTCGGATACGGGATACTCAACCTGTAGTAAGAAGCCTAAATACATTTAATTAATAAAAGAGACCCCTGTCTGTAATGACTTACCAGCAGGCCTTTTATAGTGCTACAATCTATAACAAAGAAGTATGACAACACAACTAAAATGTAGCTGCAAGGGAAGGCCTTAAGCGTCACATATGGCCCCTGGGCCACCTTTTTTCCACAACTTATCTAAGGGGCCATTTCAGACCCATTTGTTAGGGTCCGAATTCGTTCCCGACCCTCATGTTTGGGGTTTTCAAATGTGTGAATATGCACATGTGCAAACCCCGGGAACAAATGGCTTTGGCAAGTTTCACACTTGCCGTTCATTCAGGAGTAGAGGAAAGTGTGTGGGCAGCGGGTGACAGCAAGGGAAAGCCAAGTGTTTTATGGGCATCCCCATAAAAACACTCAGCATTCACCTGCAGACCCAGACATGATGATGCCTCCTTGGGGCGAATGGCCGAAAAATTATTCGATGGTGAGAAACCGTTGATTGATTTTAAGCCGTGCGGCCGCATGCAAGGTGATGTGTTAGCATACATATCCCCTAGAACAGTGATGGCTAACCTTGACACTCCAGCTGTTGTCGAACTACACATCCCAGCATTTCCTCCTACAGTTTTACTATTTGGCCATGCTAAAACTGATGCAGGGCATGCTGGGATGTGTAGTTCACAGTGGCGGAACTCCCGGAGGCAATGGAGTCATTTGCCGCCGGGCGCCAGGCTTACAGGGAGGCACTGGCTCCATTGCCTCCGTTGTTCCGCTTAGTGCTGCTGCCGCCTGCCGCACTTATCTTACTCATAGCGGTGCGGCTATGTTATGCAGCAGCGCGGGTCAGCGGGCAGGTATTCTTGTGAGTAGTGGCGCGGGCGGGTGCCCCCCCCCTTTGTTCGGGTTGCTCCCCCCCTCCCCTGTAGCCATGTGCGCAGCACCTGTGTCGCTGCTCCTCTCTGTCACCTGGCTGGGTCTAAAGTCGGCCTGAGCAAGCGATGAATAAGCCAGGAGTCAGGCGGCAGACAGTCCACTCCACACAGCCAGTGTGCGAGTGTGACTGTCACTGAAGCAGGCAGGCGGCAGCTGTCATCTAAATACCGGGAGCTGGGAGGGAGATGCGGCAGCCTTTAAAGGTAAGTCTATGAAGCGTTTACAAAATGTTATACATATCTCAGTATCAGGCGCTGAAGGGTTCAACAGCAGATATCCATTTCCCTTCGTTTAGGGTCCATATGAAAAATAAATGGGTGACTATAGTGAAGTACAGTTATGTACATATATACTTTAATTCACACCAATAAGACAAATGATGCTTGGAAGGTCACAATCTGATCCTCCCAGCGTCTCCACAATGACAATACAATGATTAAAAAGAATCCATACAGAGCCTTTCTGTCCGGCTCGGAAGGAGTAACAATTACCGAATGATTAGAACTGAGTGCCAGTTCAAAATAGGCTCAAGTGAATAAGTCCCGGGGCAAACTCACGAGTCTCAGCTTCCCATCAATTCAGCGTGTCTCCTCCGGGTCAGGCAGGTGGTACTCAGGTGAAATCACCAACGCGTTTCAACTCCCTCTGGAGTCTTTCTCAAGGTCCAAATAAGTGCATAAGTTATCGTTGCTCGTGTCCGGTATATATACTATCTCTGCTCACGTATCAGTGAGTGCAGGTGATGTTGACCGGAAGTGACGATCGGCGGTCTCCGTCGCGTCACCTCCGTCTCCAATCCGCGTCTTTCTGTTGCCATGGTATTGATGACGCGCAGGTACTTCGATCCGGAGGTGACGCACGGCCGCCCCCGTCGCGTCACTACCGTGTCTGTGTCTAATCCCGTTGCCATGGCGTCTATTGCTGAGATGCCGGAAATGGATCTCTTCTATATAGCAGAGCCCCGGCTTTCAGTTACCATGGAGTTTGGATGATGCTGTTAATACATGATTTTATAATTAGACACAGTATTCATGTATAAGCCTATCATAATAATGTATGTAAGCCCATCTTTCAGAAAGTGCACGTGCATATAGATTATTCATGCAGAAAGTGCTGGTGCATGCTGCTAAAAGTGACAGTGCATCGGAAACAAGTATTATGCCATAGTAATACATAAGATAAAAATACATGTGATAAAAGAGAAGAAGTATTCCATTTAATAACCTTTCTAAAAATATTATAAAAACCACTTAATTTCATAATCCGCATTCAAGCCTTTTGGTATTAAAGTGCCAAGTTCGTAAATTAGTTTCATTTCTGCTTTGGCTAATTGGGTGGCGAGATCTCTTTGTCGCCAGTGGCCTTTTATCCATTTGAGGCCACAGAACCTAGTAATATGATCAACATTTTTTTGGTGACATTTACTGAAGTGTGTAGATAGTGCATGGGTTTCAAGGCCCTTCTTGATGGCGACAAAGAGATCTCGCCACCCAATTAGCCAAAGCAGAAATGAAACTAATTTACGAACTTGGCACTTTAATACCAAAAGGCTTGAATGCGGATTATGAAATTAAGTGGTTTTTATAATATTTTTTTTTTTTAGAAAGGTTATTAAATGGAATACTTCTTCTCTTTTATCACATGTATTTTTATCTTATGTATTACTATGGCATAATACTTGTTTCCGATGCACTGTCACTTTTAGCAGCATGCACCAGCACTTTCTGCATGAATAATCTATATGCACGTGCACTTTCTGAAAGATGGGCTTACATACATTATTATGATAGGCTTATACATGAATACTGTGTCTAATTATAAAATCATGTATTAACAGCATCATCCAAACTCCATGGTAACTGAAAGCCGGGGCTCTGCTATATAGAAGAGATCCATTTCCGGCATCTCAGCAATAGACGCCATGGCAACGGGATTAGACACAGACGCGGTAGTGACGCGACGGGGGCGGCCGTGCGTCACCTCCGGATCGAAGTACCTGCGCGTCATCAATACCATGGCAACAGAAAGACGCGGATTGGAGACGGAGGTGACGCGACGGAGACCGCCGATCGTCACTTCCGGTCAACATCACCTGCACTCACTGATACGTGAGCAGAGATAGTATATATACCGGACACGAGCAACGATAACTTATGCACTTATTTGGACCTTGAGAAAGACTCCAGAGGGAGTTGAAACGCGTTGGTGATTTCACCTGAGTACCACCTGCCTGACCCGGAGGAGACACGCTGAATTGATGGGAAGCTGAGACTCGTGAGTTTGCCCCGGGACTTATTCACTTGAGCCTATTTTGAACTGGCACTCAGTTCTAATCATTCGGTAATTGTTACTCCTTCCGAGCCGGACAGAAAGGCTCTGTATGGATTCTTTTTAATCATTGTATTGTCATTGTGGAGACGCTGGGAGGATCAGATTGTGACCTTCCAAGCATCATTTGTCTTATTGGTGTGAATTAAAGTATATATGTACATAACTGTACTTCACTATAGTCACCCATTTATTTTTCATATGGACCCTAAACGAAGGGAAATGGATATCTGCTGTTGAACCCTTCAGCGCCTGATACTGAGATATGTATAACATTTTGTAAACACTGCCGTATTTTAAGGGTTAAGGGAAACACCCTGCATACATAGATCTGTCTGGCTGCTGAGCGCACTGTTGGTAGACACTCCATACCTGTATCTATAAGTCTATGAAGCCCCTTCTCTCACACTCTTGTTTCTCCATGAATCTCTCTCTCTCTCTCTCGGGAGGGGGGGGGGGGGGGCAACTTTTATCTTGCCTCCGGGCAAAGTGAACAAACTTACGCCACTGGTAGTTCAACAACAGTTGGAGTGTCAAGATTAGCCATCACTGCCCTAGAATACTCCCGAATGGATTGGCGAGGGGGGGGATGTTCAACCGGCGGCGATTACCTGTTCGCTAGGCTGAGATGCATGCAGCCTAGCGAACAAGTCTGAATTAGTCCCAAAATGATCAGCGCACAAAAGTTCTATGCAATGAGTATTTTATTTTCAAAATTTTTGGACATTGTCAAGACTTCCACAAATTATAAGCTTGTTAGCACACTGCTTAAATATTTAAGTATGTACTTAATACAAAACCATGATCTCTTTCTTTTTCCACATATGTACAGATGAAGCCATGCTCATCCTCCGATGTGGCGTGGGTGCAACTCGTATCCCTCGACGTACGCATACAAAAGTGTCTGCCTTTGCATTAGCTGCAGGCCACTGCAGCCCGGTTCAACTAGGTGCACCATTTGTGCATGTGCTGCCGTTTCGTAGCCACTATGAGAGTAGCTATATGGATTCGGTATGAAATCCAGACGGTCAAAATCCCGACGGTCAAAATACCGACATTTAAAATCCTGACATGGTCAAAATCCCGACAAGGTCAAAATATCAACATTTAAAATCCCAACAAGGTCAAAATACCGACATATATAATGTAGACAGGTCAAAAAGTCATATTTTAGGATTTAAAATATCGGTATTTTGACCATGTCGGGTTTTTAAATGTCGGTATTTTCACCTTGCCGGGATTTTGACCGTCGGTCAATGGTTGTCGGTATTTTGACCGTTGGGATTTTGACTGCATCCCAGCTACATATGTAAGTGGAGTGCTTATTTCATTTACATACAGAAGCAAAGACAAATCTACATAAATTATTATAACACAAACTAGTCCATGATAAACAAATATGTAACCTTTACAAATCTTGAGTAATTTGTTAAAATAACTAAGAAAAGCTCCATCTTGAATAATCATAAATAAATTAACTTTAAGTGGCACTGCCTGAGGAAGGGACACGTGGTTCCAGATATGCGTTGCAGCTAAGGACTGGAGTGTGCCACTTGATAGAGAAGGTTTCCAGTGCTGGTGTGTGGTTAAAGTACCTGGAGGCAGATTTTTCCGGAGAACCCAGGACACTTCAAAAATATCATTCTACAGGCTCTTTCTCTCACCAACATCTGGTAAACTTCCATCTATACCATTGCACGGTTTTACATATTTACAGTGTGTCATTTATGTTTGTTTTATCTTTTATGTTTTTAAAACCATTGTACTATTAAATTTGCTATTTTTTGGCTGTACTATACCATTTCGGTTTTCTTATCTTCTATATGGCTCCATCATATATTATCTTATTGGAGAGCCTTTATTAGGTGATTCTACCTACATAAGATAAGGAGTGTCTTATTTTGGTATGTGTGTTCACTCTCATCTTACACGCATTGATTAAGAATGTATCTTATATAGGCTCACTATTCACCAGTTATATGGGTTAATTTATTTTCTATTTCTATTTTCTATTTCTCAAATTGTTTCTTGGTTACTGAATGAGTAACACAAGATACTAGTACTGCAGACATAGATATTAATTCAGCGCCCAGGAGTTCAAATTTCAGATCAGTATATACAAAAAAAATTTCTTCTGTTTACAAACTTAAATAGCAAGGATCGCATGTGATAAATAACAGGATTGCATGCGATATATCATATGCGGTCATTTCACATATGATATTATTATTATTATTGCATGCAATCCCAGCCAAACCTTGATGCTATTCAACAGATCCCTTCTGCAGCCGGTGTGATTTACAGGCTCCGGTGTGATGTGCAGGGGACAGCGCATTGCATCGGAACTATTGTCAATCACATGCGATTTGGATGCTTTTCATGCTATTGATTGCTGCAATTGCTTGAAAAGAGCCCAAATCGCATGTAAGTCGCCCTAGTGCAACTTTAGGCATTCACACACTAAGCTGTGATAATAAGGGGTTAAATGAAAAGGCGGAAAAAATGCTTGTACATATCACTTCTCAATATGTACTTAAGGCTTTTCCTTGTCTGCAGCCTGCTAGTGTTAAATACATATTGGTATATCAGGCTGCTACCTGCTACTGTAAGTGTCCGAACAGTTACTAAGAGGAGATGCAACTTAGCATTGGATACAGTATTATCTCCAACGCCTGCTTTGTCACTTCTAGCTGCCAATAACTGCTACTGCTCACCGAAGAAGCAGGAAATTAGCTCTGACAGTGGTTGTCAAGAAAGTTTTTCTATAAAAAAATAATATAAGTGAAGTATTAGTACATGGACCCTTACGAGGCATAGTATTAAAACATTTGAGGGATATCTGCCCAAAACACCTGCCTAAACATATACCGGTGTACCCACAGCAGATATCACAGTGTCTTTGTTTTCATTTAGAGAAGTAGCCCCCATAGGTTTCTATGGAGGATGTTATATTGTGCAGGCTATGCTTTCTGATACTCTATATAATTTCATATTTTGTTAGCATAAGTTATTGTAGCCTATGAGATACGTTTCTGCATATGTTTCTGTTATAGCTGGTATTGGCGGGGTCTTTATTTGAAAATGGCTGATTTCTGCCAACAGTGTAAATGAGCCTCCACATTTAAAACATTATCCTCACATTATACTGTGTTATTCGCTTATTTCAGCTAGTAAAGACCAAAAGTGTTTGACATACAGTACATACTGTATTTGGATTTTTGAATGCCAACTCCTCCCAAATAAAGATTCTAGGATCCCGGTCTACAGTGAATGCTATCTTTATGGGTTCATTTATCACCTATTTTCCATTGAGTATAATTGTATTGGTACTCGCCAATAATACAGCAAAAGTTACAGTCCCCCCAAAATTAAATTGCATATGAAAACACATATTGAGCTACAATCTAATATTATAAAAAATAAAAGCATATATATATATATATATATATATATATATATATATATATATATATATATATATATATATATATATATGAAAACAGCTTTACCCGGCACTCTGCTTGTGGATCAATTTTTCTTGCTGCGGTGCCATCCAGGGAACACAAGTATCCAATATAACCAGTGGGAAGGAGGCGGCACTCTCACAGACTTGTTCAGCAGTTAAAAGTCCTTTATTATAGCGGTCCTACGCCGTTACGGAGTTACCTCCGTCATCAGGGACACAAATGCATACATAAAACACAGGCAATAAATACCAGTACACGTATATTGAACACACCCCCCTGTCCCTCCCGATTGGCTGCAGCCAATCTATAGGTAGATGGGGGCGGCGGCACTCAGCGACAATAACACACGATAAACCAGCAAGTGACTTGCCAACGTTTCAAAGCCGTGTGGCTTCTTTATCAAGGCATACGGCATGTTTAAAGTGCGTGCCACGGCACACAGATCTGCCATTAAATTGGCAATTCAATCTGGCCACAGTGACCAACCTGTGGCCAGACACTTTGTGGAAGCACGCCATACGCTCACTTCATTGCGCTACCGAATTATTGATCACATCCCCCCCCTCAAACGCGGTGGTGATAGATCCAGACTGTTGCTACAGGCAGAGAGCCGGTGGATATACAGGCTGGATACACTAGTGCCCAAAGGGCTGAATGAGAGCTTAGGTCTCTCATGTTTTCTCTAATGTAGCCTGCAAGCATCATCATGTGTTTATACACTGTCATTCATATACTGCCAATTGCATACATCTGTCATACAGTATATTATCCTGTACTCATGGTATGTGTTAACAGTCATCAGATTCTAAGTGCTGATAACGGGCTGCATTTTGGTAACTACGTTTTTAATATTAATATTTTTTCCAGTGAAGTAACCATATATATCAGTACCCATTAGATGAACTGCGGCACCTGCACTGTTAACTCTATGCACTTTTGTATTATGTTTTTTTTTTCACTTGGTTTTCATGCGTGTATATGTTGTTTATCTCCATAGCAACTTCCAACAGCGCCGATTGGCCGTAGAAGGTCAGGTGCAAGTGCTCCCTCCACGCCCCCCGGCAGACGCCGGCGGGACTGACGTCATCAGATGATGGACCGCCTGGGGCCGCGCCGGGACGCGTGAACGGACCTTGGAGAGTCTATTTATGTAAGTGTCTGTACATGTTATGTTTGTTCTTCACAGTATGCCTTGATAAAGAAGCCACACGGCTTTGAAACGTTGGCAAGTCACTTGCTGGTTTATCGTGTGTTATTGTCGCTGAGTGCTGCCGCCCCCATCTACCTGCATATTAGGGACCGGGACACCGCTCCTTCATTGGAAGGCACCAGTGTATTATCTTCAATTACCTCACAAGCCTGTCGGAGTGCCGCCTCAGGAAACTATACAATAGAGTATTGTGTGGGATCACACATTACTGGAAGGCACCCGCTGCTGCGATAATATTTAACCCTCCAAGAACCGGGGCTTTGCACCCAGACAGCTGTTCCCCACAGGACGCTGCCAGAGCTGCTGTATTTATATCACATCACCGCGGTGAGAGTTACACTGTGCCTGGGACTGCGGTCATCTACAGTGCAATTGCACTTTTGGTTGCCATGGACAGCAGCCAGTTACCAGCCTGGTCTGCCCCTGTATCACAAACCAGAGTCGAATTAACCCATGGATCAACCCACAGTTTCTCGGACTCTGACTACGAAAGAGTTCTCTTCAAAGATGATTTGCAGATGTCAAGTGGCACACCTGACCATGCCCAGTTATACAATGAATGGCTGAATCTAAAGAGGAGGGAAACTGATTACTATTTGCATGGGGTCACGTTATCAGACTATGTACGTGAAAAAAAGATCCCCAGAGGGTTTCGCGTCAAGAACGTCCCCACTATTGGGCGCTTTAACATACCTTTTTGTAAAACATGGACGTCAATACTTAACAAATGCTCATTCGACTTGATGGTCGCCGTGATAGAGGAAGTCTCGCGGGAGCTGACGTTAATTCGAGCTAAACTGGCCGAGTTTGAATTTGAGCATAAAGAGCCATTGAGCAAAGATACGAGCACTAATTGGCCAGAAAAATTAACATTACAACTAGACAAGTACAAAAAGGAGTTAATCGCCTTTAAGAGGAGTAAAAAAGAAAAAGTAAACAGCGACTATGATAAGCATGCGGTGTACCCGTGGCTAACGGGAGGTTACACCAATACTAGACCCTTTCACAAAAGGACATTTAAGCGTTATAATAGAAGAGGACTGGACACTGAGTCATCAAAGGAGGACAACTCTTCTGCCAGTGACATGGAGCAACCCAGCACCAGTGCTGAATCGCTCCCTCCCAGGGCCCGCCAGAGAGGCCAACCTCTACGCGGGCTAGAAGGCACACACGCCGAGGGGGCCAAAACAAAAGGACGCGGAAGGGGCATCAAGTCCAGATTCCAACCAATACGCCAGCAGAAGAATTGATTTTTAACTTATCAAACCGCCCATTGTCAGCAATTGAACATCAGGTTTTGTCGAAGGGTCTCAGCTTTATTCCTGTCACTAAGATGGACTCATTCAAAGTAAAAACTGAGTTGTTCAAACTCAATCGCCAACTCAAGTTAAGAGAATTTTTCCAGGATAAAGATGCAGTGGGATTAGCACTTGGAGAATACCCCAGTGTATTAAAAAAGAAATCCAAGTTTGACCCGGTTTCATTGAATCCGGCCATCAAAACCTTTACCAACATGATGGAACATGGCATTCAGTGCATAGACACCACTACAGCTGTTGGACATTCGAACTTCAGTACAGCTGAATGGAAAGCCTTAAAATCTTTAAGTGATGACACATCTATTTCTATTAGGCCGGCAGATAAGGGTGGCGCCACAGTCATCCTTAACATGAGCGACTATGTTGCAGAGGCTGACCGACAACTGCAAGATGTCAATACATATATGCAACTTGACAAGGACCCGACTATGGATTATAAAAGTGAACTGGATAAGATATTGCACACAGCAATGCAAGATAATACAATATCTAAAAGCACTATGGAGGCTCTCAGCACCCCTTTTCCCATTGTGCCATTCTTGTATTTAACTCCAAAAATCCATAAAAGTCTGGAAAACCCCCCGGGCAGACCCATCATCTCTGCCCGGGGCTCTCTATATCAAGCCATCTCCATCTACCTTGACTATTTCTTACAACCCTGCATCCAAGCTACAGAGACTCACCTGAAGGACACTAATTCTTTACTCTTAAAATTGGGCGACTTGAAAGCTATACCTGAACATTGTCTGCTCAGTACCATAGACGTATCCAGCCTATATACGTGCATACCGCACAATATGGGTCTGGAAGTGGTACAAAACCTTATCACTGATAACCCACTTTATACAGGACCTGCTATATCGTTTTTCATGCAATTGTTACAACTCACACTTAAGCGTAACTATTTTACGTTTAATGGCATATTTTATCTGCAATTGAGAGGCTGTGCGATGGGGTCCTCAGTGGCCCCATCGTTCGCCAATGCATTTATGTATACCATCGACTGTAGCCTATTTATCAATAATCCCACAGTAGTACCGTCTATTTTTTTCTATATGAGATATATAGACGACCTACTGCTGTTCTGGGTAGGCGACAGAATAACACTGGTGGATCATTTGGAAACGCACAATAGCACACAGTCCCCTGTAAAATTCACCTATGAGATCAACTCCAGTGAGGTACATTACCTTGATGTGTGTATTAAAATCATCGATGGCAGCATTAATACATCGCTTTACATAAAAAGCACTGACAGGAACAACATGCTCCTTGCATCGAGCCATCATCCTGAGCCACTCAAAAAAGGATTGCCATTTTCTCAGATGCTGCGAGCCAAGCGCATCTCCAGCGATGTGGAAAGCTTGGAAACTGCTCTGAATGATATGGTGGAAAAATTTGCAGCCAGGGGGTATTCCCGCCCTGAGCTGCTCAAAACCAAAGCCAAAGTCACTAAGTTACCCAGAATTAAAACCTTCTCTGCCAGCAAAAAATCTAAAGCAGAGGAAAAAGTGATTTGGGTTAACTCGTTTCATTCCAAGAGCCGACACATTAGCCAACTGGTTAAATCCAATTGGCCCATTATCACCACTGATCCTGCTTTACCATCTCTACGACACAAATCGATTATGAGCGCCTATAAAAGGGGTAAAAATTTGAAAGATCATTTAGTTAAAAACGATGTCAAGTACCCCATGCCCAACCCTACATTTTTGGGCACACCTAAATTAGGCTGCTACCGCTGCTGTGGGTGTGTTACCTGCAGCTTTATGGTCCAGGGGGACAATTTTCATCACCCATACTCTGGCAAGAGGTTTAAAATTCGCCACAGAGTTAGTTGTACAACTAAATCGGTCATTTATTTGATCGAATGCCCGTGTGGTCGACACTACGTCGGCAAAACCGACGGCATGTTTAAAGTGCGTGCCACGGCACACAGATCTGCCATTAAATTGGCAATTCAATCTGGCCACAGTGACCAACCTGTGGCCAGACACTTTGTGGAAGCACGCCATACGCTCACTTCATTGAGCTACCGAATTATTGATCACATCCCCCCCCTCAAACGCGGTGGTGATAGATCCAGACTGTTGCTACAGGCAGAGAGCCGGTGGATATACAGGCTGGATACACTAGTGCCCAAAGGGCTGAATGAGAGCTTAGGTCTCTCATGTTTTCTCTAATGTAGCCTGCAAGCATCATCATGTGTTTATACACTGTCATTCATATACTGCCAATTGCATACATCTGTCATACAGTATATTATCCTGTACTCATGGTATGTGTTAACAGTCATCAGATTCTAAGTGCTGATAACGGGCTGCATTTTGGTAACTACGTTTTTAATATTAATATTTTTTCCAGTGAAGTAACCATATATATCAGTACCCATTAGATGAACTGCGGCACCTGCACTGTTAACTCTATGCACTTTTGTATTATGTTTTTTTTTCACTTGGTTTTCATGCGTGTATATGTTGTTTATCTCCATAGCAACTTCCAACAGCGCCGATTGGCCGTAGAAGGTCAGGTGCAAGTGCTCCCTCCACGCCCCCCGGCAGACGCCGGCGGGACTGACGTCATCAGATGATGGACCGCCTGGGGCCGCGCCGGGACGCGTGAACGGACCTTGGAGAGTCTATTTATGTAAGTGTCTGTACATGTATTGTTTGTTCTTCACAGTATGCCTTGATAAAGAAGCCACACGGCTTTGAAACGTTGGCAAGTCACTTGCTGGTTTATCGTGTGTTATTGTCGCTGAGTGCCGCCGCCCCCATCTACCTGCATATTAGGGACCGGGACACCGCTCCTTCATTGGAAGGCACCAGTGTATTATCTTCAATTACCTCACAAGCCTGTCGGAGTGCCGCCTCAGGAAACTATATATATATATATACAGTGGTCGAAGTGGAAATTTTGAAGTGGGGGTATGGAAATTTTGAAGTGGGGGTATGGAAAAGTAAAGAGTGAATATAGTGCGCACCTTCGGACACCCCCTGTCCATCAACGTCCCCTGCCAGACTGCCCTGTTGTACAGGGGTATTACAAAAGCACAATATGCGCTGCTGAGTGATCAGAGAGCATCCTGAGGGGGGAAAAAAAGTTTTTTTTTTTTATCTTCAGATTAAAGTGGCGGTATGGCATACCCCCGTATACCGCCCCACTTCGACCACTGTATATATATATATATATATATATATATATATATATATATATATATACACACACACACACACACACACACACACACAGTATCTGCATCTCTATATCTGTATATCTACAGTACAAATATGCTTATGATGTCTTTGTGTATAAATTATGTTATAGGATCTGCAAGGTAGGATATGATGCTTCAACTTGTTGCTGGTTTAAGCAACAACTATTTTGGTGAGAAGCAGAGAATTCTAAAGTTAACCCTACTGTAGCTATTTGCCTCTGCCTTGATGATGGGGATTAAAAAACACAGAAACTGATGTGGAATGCATGGTATGACATATACTGACCTTGGCACAATCTGTTAGTATAAAGATCCCTATAATTTCCTCCACCCCAACCTAAGTTCACAATATGCAACACGACAGTGGGTGACAGAGAGAGGCAGGGGGAGGCTGTAATTCCGCCTCTGGGTAGTTTACTGAGTCCTCATTATTTGTTGTGCTGTCCATTGATTCATATGCGTAATCGTCATTGGGGAAATATCTTAGAAAGTAATCAATAATTACCAATCAGTTTAATGTTATACATTTCTTAAGATAATTTAGGCTTGATCACAGGGAAGATGTGTTCTTGAAATAGACAGAACCACACTGCACTGCAAGTGGGGCAAATGTAACATGTGCAGAGAGAGTTCAATTTGGGTGGGGTCAGGGCCGGTGCTAGGGTGTCCGGCGCCCTCCTGCAAACCATAAATTTTGCACCCTTTCACATTGCCATTGCAACAAGCTGCAGCCCGATTGTGGGAGCGTATGCAACATGCGATCCTATGGAGGATCTCGGGTGCATACACCATCTCAGTGCTGTGTCCGCAAAATGTTGCAGGCACTAAAGGTGCCCATACACGCCGTGAGATACACGCATACGTTATGTGCTAGATCGCATTGCACGGCATGATTGCAATGTGTGTGCGATCCGAAAGCAGTACCAAAAGTATGTGCAGCACATACTTTTTGTACTGTGCGATGCCCGCGGGAGCGCACATCGCATCGCACGCTTCTATTGCGTGTATGGCCACCGTTAGGTACATAACCCAGCCCATTATTTAAAAAGTGTCTAAATTAAAATTTAAAAAAATTGTTATAAACATGTATAATAAGAGACTCACTGTTTTTTTGCTGTTTAACTCTTGTGCAGTCCCTCCTCTTCTATCTGCATAGGCAGGACGCTGAGGACACCATTAAACCCCTCTCGTGACTGAGGGGAAAAGGAGGGGAGTGAAGGAGCAAATGGAAGCAGAGGGGAGAAGATAGAGGGGCCAGAGTGTTGAGGACTGGCAGTGGCACTGGCACAGCACACTGAGAAGAGGGAAGGAAGGGGAGGCGGCGCTGCTGAATGTTCGTCATTTGATTGACAGCTGACAGGCGCAGGGAGCAATGGGTGGGGGCAGATCCAGACATGACAGGTCATCCAGGCATTCACAGACAGCACTACATGCCTCAGCGCAAGTGTCCGTGAGGAAGAGGGGGCATGTCGCAGGAGGAGGACAGTGTGTGCACGGTGCAGGGAGCTGCTCAGCTTCTCCATACTGCCGCCCGCTGTCAGACAGACACTGCGGGCGGTATGCAGGCTGTGTGCACTCGCGGTGCAGTGAGCAAATCTTTATACTGCCACCCGCCTGCAGGCAGTGTGCAGGAGGCAGTGACAGTGGGGGCTGAGGCAGCTTTAGCAGAGCAGGGAGGGAGACAGCGCCTTTTCAGCATGGCGCCTCCCTGCTTTGCAGGAGCTGCTGAGTGGGTAGCGCCGGCCCTGGGTGGGGTGTGTTGAAACTGAAATCTAAATTGCAGTGTAAAACTAAAGCAACCAGTATTTACCCTGCACAGAAACAAAATAACTCACCCAAATGGAACTCTCTCTACACATGTTACATCTTCCCAACCTGCAGTGCACATGGTTTTGCCCATTTTGAGAACCAATTTGTCCTGTGATCAAGTCTGAATTAGGCCCATTGTTCTTAAAAAATAAATTTTAAAAGACCATGCACAAAATGTATTAAATGCCACGTTTCAAAGTTTCTGCATTTTTTGTGATCTTGGCTAATGGAATATCAAGGGATGCAACTAACATTCCATTGGATGAGATGTCAGCAGTCAGAATACCTGGGATGTGGGGAGGGAAAGTTAGGGGGGCAGGGAGAAGGTACAGTAAGTATAGTTACCAGACCTTTGTTGAAATTCCATCTATCAGGATGGAATGCTGCCATAGTAGACTGCTGGCATCCTGTCCTCCGGTCATCCCGGAGGACGGGATCTTAATATGTATACTTTAGAGCAGAGAAGGCAAAGGGGGAACATGATAGAAACGTTCAAATACTGTAAATCAAGGGTTTAACAAGGTACAGGTGGGAGACATTCTTCACAGGAAGAGGAGCAATAGAACACGAGGATGTGCACTGAAACTAGAGGGAGGAAGATTCAGGGGAAATTTGAGGAAGAATTACTTCACAGAAAGAGTAGTAGATAAGTGGAATAGCCTCCCATCGGAGGTGGTAGAGGCAAATATAGTATAGCAATTTAAACATGCTTGGGATAGGCATATTGATATCATTACAAAGAAATAAGGATCAAATATGGTTTGAGGTAACATGTTTAAAAAATGGCAGTCTAGATGGGCCAAGTGGTTCTTATCTGCCATCAAATTCTATGTTTCTATCCCTATGTATTCTGGATTTAAAGGGCAACAATATTGAAAACAACTGCCATAAAAAAAAATGTAATAAAGCTCAATATTACTTTATGAAGGACAATTTTTCACAAGCTGCCATCATGTTAGAATCTTTCCAAACTTTTGACTCCTCTGTAAAGTATTTGCTTTCAAAACAAAATGCAAAAAGGGTTGATAATAATTTCTATTTTTTTTTATATTATCCATTTCTTATGGATATAATATATTTAATTTACAATACCATACAACTGTGTTATTTGATTGAATCATTTGTCCCGCATAATGATACAATATTACTCTGGCTATACTAGTAAGTGTGGTTGTGCATATTAATGCATGTACAGTACTGTAATGTCTCAGAGTCAGTTTAAAATGTTGCAGAGTCAGTTTGCAATTTTAAATGTTGGATGGATTTGTGAAATCAGTATTTTGGAAGCTATCTGTGTTCACGTTACAACTGTCATTTTGCTACAAGGAATTTAGACAAATTACATATCGATTGTGTCACTAGTTCTAATAAATGCTGTGTGAGTCCTTTATTTCTTTATTTCTGTTTATCAGGTCACATTTTGTGCAATAGTTTTTCCGAATCATTAATAATGATAAAATGAATTTTCTTTGCAAATACGATAGTGTTGTTGTTTTCAATTACCCAAACCATGTCGAATCCTTGAAAGCTTCTCAATCACACTTCCAATACTACAAGATTTTACACTAAGCTCTGCATTTAAGAAAATATCCCAAGGATTGAAATGGTAAAATAGCAAATTAGTATGCGATATGTATATATATATATATATATATATATATATATATATATGGGTACAGAAGGAGGTCACTCTCCAGACTGAGGATAAAGGTTCAAAGAATGCTTTTATTTATTTATGCTGCCACATCACTGGTCAACGTTTCGGCTCTAGTTTGAGCCTTTGTCAAGACTTGATGACAGCAATCAGTTTTTACAACAAGTGAGAGGACACCTACAATAAATACATACAAAAAGATAAGAAACTGTTTATCAGACCAACAAAAGGATAAAAAAATTGCTGTAATTCTTATTTTATACATATACAGTATCAAACTGCTGCTGAAATACTGTAATAGTTTTAACATATACAAATCTATTTAAGGTGTGAACAGTGTTCACACCCGGAAAAAAAGGGGCTTAGTGCCTCGAAACGTCGGCCAACTGATGTGACCTAACATTGTTTGAAATTCAAGTTTTTCACTTTGTTAACCCCATGAGTGCTACCTGTTTCTTCACCGGATATTTGCTTAATATTTTTGGAAGGCACCACGGCACATCGCCTAGCAAGAACAAGTTCCGGCCTATGTTTGCATGCATATATATATATATATATATATATATATATTATATAACTGTTTAGTAGATATAAGTGAAGATCTGAGTGAATACAGTACTGCATGTGTGGATTCTTCATTTACTAGAAAATACCAGTCATAGGGGGGTATTCAATCATGGGCCATGGCTGTCGAGCTGGCCCAACACCCGTTCTGTGTCTGCTCAACCGAGAAAAAGCAGGCGGGATTCAATGTCCCAACTGCAACTGGACGAGAAGGGGGTGAGCTGCAGTCGGGAAGAGGCGAGCTGCAGCCAGGAGCTCGCCACTTCCCGGCCGTTCTCGGCAGAATGAGCCCGATTGCCTGTGAAGGCAGTCTTGTTCTGCTGAGATACCCTGTTCAGTGCTGTCAGGGAAGACAGCATTGAATAGAACGCAGCAGCCATGTCCCGCATCGGGAGATGGCTGCGGGTGATTGAATACTCCCATAGAGATGGCTACAGTATTTCCCACAAGCAGTTAGTCAAATAAATTCTACTGTGGTCAAGTGAAATGGCGGGAATCACCAGATGTACCAGAAAACTTTATATATATATATATATATATATATATATATATATATATATATATATATATATATATATATATACCAAGAGAAGGACCTGTCACTCAGGACTGAAATAAGCTGCGTTTCCGTGTGGCTTGCTCTGTTGCCATGAGTCGATGACCTGTGTTGACACACAGACATCCATACACAATACTCCAAATGGACAAAGGCACTCAGAGGCTTGATGCTGGTGAAGAAACTGGAGGAATTTTTATTCCATAGCCTGTCTACGTTTCGGGGGTCAAGCCCCCGTCGTCAGGACACAAAGTTACTTGTGCCTTTGTGTCCTGACGACGGGGGCTTGACCCCCGAAACGTAGACAGGCTATGGAATAAAAATTCCTCCAGTTTCTTCACCAGCATCAAGCCTCTGAGTGCCTTTGTCCATTTGGAGTATTATATATATATATATATATATATATATATATGTGTGTGTGTGTGTGTGTGTGTGTGTGTGTGTGTGTGTGTGTGTGTGTGTGTGTGTGTATGTGTGTGATATGTTACTATGATTATGTTTTATTTATTGTGTTTGTGTGATGTTGTATGTGGTAATATGTGGTAATATGTGTGTAATATTTCCTTATGCATCTTGATACACTTGGCAACAATAATTTCCAATTCAGATTCTGATAAATCAAATAATATACGTTATTATCAGCAAACATATCTTTATTTCTAAATAATCACAAAATTCTGAAATTACATACATGTAGTGTACAAAATTGAAAAAGGTGGTACAGATATTATGCCCAAAAAATATTGGCATAATAAACCAACATGTTTTCAACCATTTAACGGTCTTTATTGTCACAGTATCTGAGACAATGATAATATTTAGGCATACTACAGCATTTAAATGTCGGTGTATAGGATATACAGTAGAGTGGAACATTAAATCATTACCGCCATTTTTACACAAGCTCTTCTTCAAATGGTCTGATCAAGCACTTTTGAGCTACTTTCACCACATTTGATAGTTAGGAAATATTTATTTAGATTATTCATACAGTAAATAAAATTTCTTGAAAAGTAGAAAAGATATATAGGTATTAATTGCAAAGTCATTAATATATGTAATATATGAATATTAAACAACATAAAATCTAACTATAACAAAGTGGGATGGATAAATTGAGTGATGCAGACTTAAGGATGGAAGAATTAGATAAAATAATTATCAATTATAACTAAAATTATTATATTAATAAGTGCTAAGCAGTGAAAGCTTCAGACTGTATTACTCTAAATATGAATTAATTTTAATAAGCCTTGGATCAGTGGCAGATTACTACAAGGAAATCTAGAACAGCTAACTATTGAACTAGACACCCATGAGGATCAAAAGTCAATCCATCATCATTATACTGTATTAACATATTATAAAATGCAGAACTCACAAATAGCAATTCCTTCCTAGTCACATATTATTTTCTCTGTACAGGCTCTACTACAGCTATTGTTTAAATAAGACCCAGAAAACTCAAAAACAGCAGATGGGCCATGACTAGAAGAGAGCTTTCTGCATGTTCCACCATTTGTTTAGGTGCTTTTTTACAGCTGGATTTTAAAATGGTTAACGAGAAAAAAAACTTCAGGAAGCTAGTGTATATTGGTGTGCTGGTGCTGCTGCTTGGTATTTGGTGTTGTGGAAGTTAAGAATAAGGTAAAGATAAAGTGGAACGAATCCGCTCCACTCTAACTCAGAGACAAGATAAAAGCTGGCATGGGATGAGGGATGTTGACGGCAAGCCACAGCCTCTGGGCATTGGTGCAGAACATTGGTTCCCAATCTCATCCTTTAAGTACCCCTAACAGTTCCCATTTTCCAGGTCTGCACCTGTGGATCTTTTAAAATGTGTCCATGAATAATTAGTACACCTGTGCATCTGCTGTGTGACCTGGAAAACTTGAATTGTTGGGGGTACCGAGGTTGGGAAACACTGGTATACAAGCAGTTTCAAGTAACGCAAGACAAGCACAATTAATCAAAATGATGGAGTTACTGTACAAGGACACCAATAATAGTGCTTCTATTTCTCAAAAGATATTAAGACTAGTAAGTAGAGCTGTGCACAAAATATATTGTTGTTGACTGTCTTTTCGTGTCCTGAACTTGTGCAACTGTAGCGGTAGGCTATCCACGTATATTAGTAAAGGTGTGCAAATAGCAAAATGACTATGTGGAGGTGCTCCCTGAGATTTTTTGAGTGAATTATGCGGTTTCTATCCAAATAGTGGATAGGAGGAAGAGATAATAAATTGTAGCAGTCATGGGCAAACCATAAATGCACCCTGCATCTAAACTGCCAAAGATGCAAATGGAATGGTCAAGGTGATAATATATGAGGTACTAATATGCAAAAAAAAATGTTATCTGCATTAGAGAATGAAGTAGTAATGTAAGAAATATTTTCTAGGGAGACACATACACAATCTAGCTATTCAGGGTTTGAGCATTTCCCTACTTGATGTGGGATCCAGGAAGGATTGTGTATTACAATAGCAAAACTTACTTTCATAAAATGAATCCAGAGATAAAAAAAGAGACAATTCTTCCATAAATCAATGTTACAGGAGAACAACATTCAGCACACTTCTATGTTGTTGGAAATTTTGGTACTTGTGTAGTTTCTCGGTGGCAGCTCTACGCTAAGTTTGAATCCAACTTTATCAGTGTAGCCCCGGCAGCAGCGCTACGCTAAGTTTGTTTGAAGCTTCATTCCATTTGCATCTTTGGCAGTTATGACTACCTTACTTCTGTAATTAATTTGAAGCTACGTTATCAGTGTAGCTCAAAGGCTGCCTTACTTGTGTAGTTTCACGGCAGCAGCTTGAACTACGCTGTCAGCATAGTGACTCCGCGGCAGCCTTGCGGTGACAGGTCATTGTGGCACTTGTAGTTCAACAGAAAAATAGACAGCCCTGCACACCGCTAACAAAGAGGGAGTCTAAAGTAGACACCCTGGCAAACCACTAACAATGACACTTGTCCACGTAACAGCTGTCGAACTTGTTTATTTCACCATCCACGCCAGCCCGAAGCATGGCAAGCACAGCGTCCTCCCGACCTTTTCATACCCCCACTATCCAGGTCGGCGTGGAGTTGATTCTAAAAAGTGTGGCGAGCGCAATGAGCCACCAAGCCCGAAGTGTGGTGAGCGCAGTGAGCCCCGCGAGGGGAAGCGGATTACTTCACATGTATTCCACTGCACTCACCTCACTGTGCTTGCCACACTTTATAAAATCAACTCCACGCAGACGTGGATAGTGGTCGTATGAAAAAGGCGGGAGAACGCGTAACGCGTGCGCGTGCGCCTGCCACGCTTCGGGCTGGTGTGGATGGTGGGGGTGTTTCAGGAACACATTCACACCTGCCATATCATACATCGGAGACTAATGACGACATGTGGTAACTGGTTTTTAGTTAATAATAAAGAAGAAGAATGAAGGAAATTATCATCAACTGACAACACAATGAAAAAGACAAAGAATAAAGACAAAAAAATTGAGAAAGTCATTCCTTAGAAACTGCATTTGCAGAAACAGCATGAGAAGTCGATGCACTTGTCTCTGCCTCTGCGCCGTCACCTTTCTCAGCCTGGGAGAGCAGGGTCAGCGCATGGAGGATACGCTGGAACAGGTTTTTGGCACCAAGAGTCTTTCTCCATATGAACTCCTGTAAGTAGGAGTCTAGCTGATGGCGCGCAGTGCCTCTTTGGCATTTATTGCGCCACTTGCAGGATCCCCAAACCACTAGATGTTCTGGGTGTGAACCCCCGTCTCCGAATCCACAAAGTTGTACCGGTGGTTCACCCAAGCGTGGTGGTACCTTGCTAGCTCCAGCTGCTCTGTCTTGTAGGCACGCCAGCAATCTGAGAAGATGGTCATCCCCAGTTTGACGTGCCTCTCGATGGGTGCTGGCATCACATCTTTTGACCGCTGTGACGAAGCACTCTCCGTTCTCCCTAGAAATTCCTCCAAAGAGCCACTGTTGGGGCAGCATACGACCAACATGACTCTTTCTTTGGACGAATAGGCTCTCGTCCACCTCGACTATCTTGCCTGGGCCGCCATTACGTCGGTGAGGCTGCGACATGAGGTCTACGGTGCAGGCCTCCCTCATCAAATTTTTGTAGAGGACGGTGGTCTTCTGCGAGATGGACAGATATCACTCAAAGAAGCCTATGCTGGTCAGCTCCTCTGCCCAACAGAACACGAATCGGATCAGGGTGACAAAGTTCATATGGCACCCTCTGAACCATTGCGCAACCCTGTTGCTGACCTTCTTTCCGCAGCTGCGGATGTGGCATTTAGCCTCATAGGGTGGCCATTGGGGCAGGTCTGGATGTCAGGCAGAAATGTGTGACTTTGTAGAAAAGCCACGACTCTACTACCATCTGCGGCAGGTTGAAAAGAGTGAGCTTTTCAGCAGCCATGACTGAAATGGGTCTGACTCTAAAAGAATGTAACAGCTGGTCTGACTCTCACAGAATATAACAGCTGACTGACTACGCTAACTGCGAACCGCTCAATCTACCAGCTGACTGACTATGCTATGCTGTCTGAATGAACACTACGCTGCATACGCTAAGCGGCCGCGAGAACAAGACACTGTTTGTGACAGGGACGCTACTTCTGACTAACTACGATGACTACTCTAGAACAAGATGCTGTTTCTGACAGGGACGCTACTTCTGACTAACTACGATGCTAGAACAAGACGCTGTTTCTGACAGGGACGCTAGTTCTGGCTAAGTACAATGACTATGCTAGTCGGGAACACTACGCCGATTCTGACAGGGATGCTATGCTAACTACATACTGCCTACGCTGACTGCGCTGGTCATGAGAACACAGCACGCTATTTCTGACTGACTACACTGGTCGCGGGAACACAACGCCGATTCTGAAAGGGATGCTACGCTTACTGCGTAGCTGTCGCCATGAAACTACACAAGTACCAACATTTTTACCAATGACTATGCCATGCTGTCTGTTCCCCTCTGTCATTGTTCTTTCAATATTCTGGACTCTTCCCTTATTCCTATTCTGCTCCCTCACACTGCTGTTCCCCTTCACCATTCCTCAGTTTGACATTAACCCTTTGAGTGCCAGAGTTGATGTGAACAATCTTCAAAATATCCGCTAAAATGCCAGTTTCGCTCACGGCGACTGTACTTTTAGTATAAATAAATACAAACATGGTCATCAATTAACTGAAGTTTAGTTAAATATTGTACTAAAAAAACTAGAGTCGCTGTGAGCGACACTGGCATTTCTATTTTGAGGATCTCTCACAGCAATGTTGGCAATCAAAGGGTTAATAAAAAGTTTTCCCTTGGTATTCAAAAAGTTAATGCTCATTATTCCCTCTTATCCCCTCTCCATTTATTCTCCCTCTATATACAGTATATGCTTCTGTATGTACCTTTGGCTCTACCTTAACTTCCTTGCTCTCTTTCATGTTTACTCCCCATTGGCCTTGGGTCTGACTCACCCCACCTGCCAAGTCCATTACCCACTTCTCTACCCTTCATGCCTTTTAGCCCATACTCTCAACTTTTGGATCCCATACTACAGTTTCTCCATACTTTCCACATCTCACTCCCTCATCCACTCTCCTGTATCACTGCACAATACAAATGCTGACACCCTCATCAGTAATCCTACTTATTACGCCCTCCCCTTCTCATGTGTTCTGTGGATTGCCAGGTTAGATTGTAACAAATTTGCCTCTGTTTATGACTTTTTCATCTGCAACTTTTGTAACCTGATAAGCAACACTGAAACTCTTCCCATCAGGCACCACTTCCTCTGCTGGTCTATTATTTGGGAGCTTCTCTCTCCCCACGTTTGTGTCCTTGAAAGCAGGCAAGGTTGTCATAACAATACCATCATTTCTATTGTTACCAAATCACTCATCCTACTGTATTTTGGCTTTACTTAATGTGTCTCCTCTTCCTATTAAAATGATCACACCCTAGTCATATTCCAATGTGTCATGTCTAACTTTACAAACTGATCCTTTCCCTCTCTGATCATCACATTATTACTACTACTACTATTACTACTACCCTTTTATTGACAGTTATGGTGCCACACACGGTTTGTAGACCCTTTCAAAGTATATAAAGTATATAAAGAGAATGAAAAGAAACAAGAAAAGTTACTTACAGTACAGAATCTTGTAGGACAATAAACATTGCTGCATCAGCAGTCATAATGCACACATAAGCAGCAAAAACCAAGGGTTAGGTACCAGTGTAAGCAGTAGGTAGTAGGGCCCTACTTATTGCACATCAATCCTTTTGGAAATTTGGGTCGACCTCCTCCAGTCTGAACTGCCTCAGACCTGCTTTTTCTGCCATTTTGGAACAACAGAGCCTTGGACGTTTGCCTCCATTACCAGGAACATTTATTCCAACATTCTTATCTATAGAGCACCAAACCATGTTAGAAAATCAGAGATCCCAGCCAGCTGGTCACTACCACGTTTCCACAGTACTGGTAATACATCACTTCCATTCATTCGGCCTTTAAGGAAATGTACTTTAAATTCCGAGTGGCATACTAGGAACAGAATGTCCTCATCTAATCTTCCATCAGAAAACTATTGATGTGTATGTGCAATATATTTGTTTTAATCAGTGTTTAGTTTTATAATAAAAATAATAAAAATAGTTTGTGAAGATAATCCATTCTTTTTTTTTTATATTTGAGGTATACTTTTGGGAGTTTACTATTGTCTACTTAAGTGGTACCCTTTATGGGCCGTTTCAGTTTCATTACACATTTGCCCTTTGAGAAAGGTGTAAAGACCAAACAGCCCATCAAGGATACTACTTGGAGATAGAACTCTGTTGCTGTCTTCAGCTGCTGCCTGGCCACTGATAAAAATCACTTGCCTTTTATATGTATGATGATATTTATCAATAAAACATATGCTTGATACTTGATTTGGGAGTGCTGGTCCCCTTTGTGGCATATGGTCCTGTTGCCTATATGTTATAATGCTGAGTGAATTTTATATATATATATGGAAAGAATATACCCAGCGCAAACAAGTCCAATAGTCCTTTAAGACTGGTCCACTAAATATATATATATATATACTGTATACACACAAACACGCAATTTTAGAGTAGCAATGTAGATCAAACGGCTCTCAGGATACCACCCAGAACAGGAGAACATAGTATTAGTCAACATTTCAGAGCCCTTCACCCTCTTTCATCAGGACAACAAATATAATTACAGTACATTTGTATGTAATGTATGTGTAACAATTTTTTTTATAAATGTGTCTATATACTATATGTACAGTATGTATATGTGATGTACGTCTGACATACATGCACAGTATATGTGTTACTATGTATGTACATGCACAGCAATATATTAAGTGGAAAACTCTGTGCCTTGAAATAGCCTTGGTTTTCAGTATTGAGTAAATTCGCAGTATCACTATTCATTTTTTCTATATTGAATGTAATTATAATGTACAATAACTGCACTAAGTCTTTTGTTCTGATTGTTGTCTGACATTCTCTGCTGGTTAATATTTTGTATGTTTAGACAGCTGTTCAATGAATGCAGTTCTGAGTGTATAATTTAAGAATCAATGAAGGTGGGCATTTATAATACAATAGAAATGCATTATAAATAAGTAAAGTGTTCATGTACTATTTGTGGGGGAATCGTACAACACCCAGTTAGAGGTATCTGAACAGAATGTCAATACATTCACATTCTCAGCATGAAAATTTCTTTGGCAAAGTTACTCAACAGAAGAGATGGGCATTCATTTTTATGAAAGTCACAAAATAAATTTTCACAAGCCTACGTAGATATTTGTACATCGGTAGATGAGGTACATTTTTTCAAGTTATTAATGTTTTATGCTTTATTTTATAATGGGCGAGCAAGGTCTCATTACTTACCAGCAATAGCACAGTAACCAAACCTATTACTTTCTAACATGCTCTATTACTGCTGTGAATCACTGCAGGAAATTGCACATAATTCCATCACAACAAAGTCATACGTTTTTTGATACAGTAAAGCATCCTAAGTTGATCCAAACAAACCCTTTACCTTTACTACATCATATAGAGGAAGTTTCTGATTAAGAAATAATATTTTATTGTATACTGTATGTTGTTCGAGAAACAGAAAGACAAATGATCTGTTTCCTATAAATAACAAAGTTATTGTGTCTCACTTTCTTATATTCTCTGATCTTTCCTATGATATATAAAAAGTAATTTACATAATATCAAATAACACAGAATTATATATTATGTAAAGGAAATCATCTGTATAATATGCATTTCTGGGTCATATTACCACTGTAAATGCACTATTAGAAATTTAAGAAAAACAAATGTAACATATTTAAATGTTTGATTCATTATAGAAAAATAAAAATTTTCACTCAGTTTTTTTTTCTTTATGAGGTTTTCTGTATAGAACAGAGATTAACCTTAAACTGGGTACATACTGGGCGATATATCATTCACTAGTGGTTGAAGTAGAAATTTTTAAGTGGGGGGGTATGAAAAAGTAATGGTTGAAAAGGGTGTGTGGCCACTCAAAAGGGGGCATGTCCTTAAGTGTAGTGTATTACACCATATATCCCTTATACACATTGTGCACCACAATAGAATGATCCCTTATACCAGTGGTGCCCAAACTCTGTAGCGTGGCTCCCTGGGGTGCCTTGAGTGCCAAGGGTTGGTGGTCCAGGACTAATTCAAATTATTTATGATCAATTATTTATGGACAAAACAATTGCTGGGAGCTGCCAATTATAAAATATCAGAAGCAAATTATGCCCTTTATCAAATAACTGAACCTAAGAAGCACATATAAACAAAATCTACTTAATTTTTTATATATTTTTTGGGGCCTAGGGGTGCTTTGGAAAAATTCTGATACTCTAGGGTGCTGTGATTCTTAAAAGATGGGGAACTCCTGCCTTATATTATCTAGTACTAGTGACCCTTACAGAATATGCTACATGGAATTAGCCAAAATTCACATTATTCCCCTCAATATGAGCCAAAATTCACATTATGCCACATGGAATTAGACAAATATCATATGCACACACAGTATTAGTCAAAATGAAAGTTGTGTCACACAGTATGAGCCTAAATTTAGGGACAGGGAGAGTGACAGCAGGGATGTGGATAGGGAGAGTGACAGCAGGCACACAAGGAGAGTGACAGCAAGGACATAGGAAGTCACAGAGAGTGAAGGCAGGGACACGGGCATACTGGCAACAGGGATGTTGACCACTTGTTGAAAGTGTAAAAATGAGGTGAGGTGAAGAGATACAGTCAGCAACCCGGCAGCAATCAGACCCTCAGTGTGAGAAAAAATCTGGCTGCTCACATCAGACTCTGCTTTACACAGATTAAAATTGAGTAACACACATATATATATATATACAAATGTCGCACATCAAACTGATCATTGCAAACTACTAATGTACCGTAGTTTTGTCACTGCCAGTTCTGTTATTTATGGCACTAGGCAGATAATTAGATTTTGAAACTAGTTAGAAACTACTTAGAAGTTAAATTGATACTGACAATAGTAATTCTAGACAAACATAAATGTATTGTGAATACATTTGTAGCAACAATAGATGGATAGCTTTATTCCGACATTACTAGAAATATAGATGGATTCTAGAATCACTAGGCTGCAAAGTACTGTATTTCTTCCATGTTCAGTGGAAGTCCAGCATGAAGCAGGTAACATATGATCAATAGCGGACATATTAAAGTCACCAAAACAATTTTCCTGGCTTTGGACTCATGTGAGGATCAGAAACACAAAATGAAAAGCCAGCACCTTACTTATACTGTAAGTATGCTGACCAGCATGAAAGCTTAACATATCTCAGGGTGCAACTCTTTTCCGTGTTCATGCCTAGGTCAGAGGGGGTTTTAGCATTTCCAGGCTTGAAATTATACTAAAAGGTGAGCCTTGTGAGTGAAGTCATGGAGTGATTTACAGTTGATATGGTAGGTTTTATTCAAAGAGGCATGGCACAATTGTTTTTGTCAACTGATATACAGTATTATGGCTACCAATATCTGGTTATTGTCAAGTGTTACCCCTACACCACCTTGGTTTTAGCTAGACCTAAAGAAAGGCATAATCTTTATGGGGGCAGTACGGATGGTGTAATGGTTAGCATTACTGCCTCACAGCGCTGAGGTCATGGGTTCGATTCCCACCATGGCTCTAACTGTGCGGAGTTTGTATATTCCCCCACTTGTATAAACCCACTTACGTGGGTTTCCTCCGGGTACTCTGGTTTCCTCCCACAATCCAAAAATATACTGGTAGGTTATTTGGCTCCTAACAAAATTAACCCTAGAATGTCTGTGTGTGTGTACACGTGGTAGGGAACATAGGGGCAGATGTATGATCCGTCGTTATGGGGGAGAAGGGGTATCAGCGCACGTTATGTGCGCACCCCATGTATGATCGTGCCGGGATGCGGTAATGCGCCCCTGTCCATATCGGCGCTGCTATCAAAATGATAGCAGGCCGAATGTATGAACGGTCAGCATCGCTGACCGTTCCGCATGAAGCCAGGTTTGGCTTCGCCAAAGCTGGCGAAGCCCTATCTAAACAGCAGGGACAGCACTGTCCCTGCTGTTAGGTCTGGGCTGCGCTGGGGATCTCGCGTGAACAGCGAGATCCCGCGCATGCCCAGTGCGGCCGGCTGGGGGACAGGAGATAGCGCATCAGTATTAACTGATGCGCTATCTCCAGAAAGGGACATCGCTGAAGGGGGGAGTTAACGCTCCCCCGCTTCGGCAAACAAGATGTTAATACATCTTGTCGATGTCCCTTCCTGCTTCGCCTCGCTATTGAGGCGAAGCAGGAAGTATCATAGCGGCGCGATAAGCGCTGCTATGATACATCTGCCCAATAGATTGTAAGCTCCACTGGGGCAGGGACTGATGTGAATGTTCAAATATTCTCTGTAAAGCGCTGCGGAATATGTGTGCGCAATATAAGAAACTGTTAATAAATAAATAATCTAGCTCTGATGACTCCGATTGCCTTCCAATAGACTTAGGTTGGACAGGATAGCTAATATGATCTCTGATGATTTACTAATTGCACAGAGGATTCTGTCCTCTGTGTAAGGTGTCCTCTGTGTAAGGTGTCTTCTAATGGAAATCTTCCGTTATCATAGTTACAATCAATGTTTACAATTTCCTCTTGGGACATTTAGAAATATTTAAAATTACACCACTGGTTGCAAAATTTACAATTGAGCTCACGTATACAGTACCTGCATTTATCGTTACTCCAAAATAAATATGTCTTGGGGAAATTTCACTAGATATAAGAATTTTTTTTTTTTTGTATTGGTACAATGATACAGGCTAATAAATCAAGTAAAATCGCTCCCCACTCCAAATTTGATTTTTCAATCTGATTTATTTTTTATTGGAGGATGATTTCGGCTTGGCACAGATGTTATTAAACTCCTGAAAAACTTCCTAAAATCTGGCCTTTACTCTTTAATAAATTACCACAAGTTAGCAGGCATTTACCATATGTTTTGGGCCTGGCCACCTCTAGTACCACTCTAGAATGACATATTCACCTTAATCACCAGGGCTGCTGGGATCAGAGCAGCACCGGATGCACTCTTGGCATTGTTTTATGTGTATCAGGGGTATGTGTCTTCAGCTGAAAGATATGTAATGGGGCATACTTTACTAGTGACTAAAGCATTGATAGCTTACCATTGACCTTCGTGTTGTGCTGGATATGCATTCTATTGAGTCTCACTAGATCCCTTAGAGAATACCCCTACATCGCTCTATGTGTAGGGGCCATAGAGATAGCGATGCGCAACTCCGCACGTCACTATCGCCCAGCAATTAATATCCAGCAGTGATATGATTAAAGAGAAATACCAGGCAGAAAGGTTTAGCAGACAAAGGTGCAAAAGAGGCAAACTGCCAAAATAGGACTTTTTACTGTTTATCTTATGCCAATTGTAACATATCACATGTTCTGTTAATGTTGACTTATTTTCAAGTCAAGCTTTAAGGATATGGGAAATTATATTTCTTTACATACTGTGTGATGCTTCATTAAACACCTTTATTGAAATTTATTTAACTCATGTACGGAGAAAGTTAACACTGTAAGTGTGCATTTGGTTTTTTAGCCTGCTATAGTAAACCATGAGTATCTGCAACACTATTCTTTTTGCTGAGCATTAATAAAATCCATAAAAAAACCTTTCTGGGTATGAAATCATTATTGCTAAAAAGAACATTCTTCCAGATTGCTAATATTTACAATACATTTTAAAATGTTTTAAAGTTTTCATTTTAATGATTGGCGTTAATGTGTCACTCTTTTGAAAATGTTCACTACAGTACAATATGGTTTCATATCACCTTTTCTGCAAAATACCGCTAATACACCATTCCCATTTTTTCATGCCTTTTTTAAATAAACATGCATCCTATTCTGATTTCTCAAAATAATCATTAAAAGTATTAAACTATACTTGAACTATTTACACTCATTTGCCAGAGGTACTAAAGAACTGGGCAGTTCCAGTGAAAGAGTCTGTACAGTATATGCTTATCAATTTTTCTACAAATCCCTGCTGCTTCAGTGTCTTTTGAACAATCATTACATTTCCTGTTTTAGAGATACTGTACAGGATTCAATAGCACAAGATAATTAATGTATATATCACATCACATATAGAAAGACCCCCTGTTCATATTCTATTATTGAATATCTATTCAATTAATATCAGGAGTGTGCTACCACAGACAAAAATACTTGGAATATTGAAGCAGTACAGGAAAAAGTTTGTCTAGGCGTGGTGCACCAGAACGAAAAAAAATCCCCTATAAAATTTAACTTTTAATAAAATGAAATTTCAAACTGCGAAACATACACATCACATAACATAGAACACAAACAAATTGGATAAAGTGCGTGTTAAAAAAGCACGTGTGGAGATTCCATGTGCCTTTTTGTATCCTCCTTATAAGGTATTAAAGTTTAGTGTGCCTATTGCAGATTTGCCTCTTTTAGGATTATTCGGCAATTATATTTTCTTCTCTAACTGATGTGGCTAATTAGCGATATCATATAAAGGTCATGGTATATGGTATATGGTAGAGGAGAATCATGAAATCTCCAAGTTTTATGCAAGATCAGAATGATTCAATGTCTGGAATTGTAACGAAACTCTCTGGTAGCTACTGCCCATCTGACTTGGACAGAGCAATGAATCGGTACCGGACAGTAGTGGATAGTGGATGAAGGACCATTTCTAATTGACTGGAGCTTTATTAAGTAAGCAGGCACATGTTGTAAGCTAGTGCGCAGGACCATCCTACCTCTATATCGGTCTGTTACTACCAAGTTTCTTTTAACACTGTTGTTTCCAATTGTAAAGTGCATTGGAATATGCTGCCCTATATTAGAAACTGAAAATTCAAAAAGATACCCGCCGCCAAGTGACAGGGACGCATGTGAGACACTTGTGCGTCCCAGTCATATGGAGTCCCTCTCATCCAGCTGTCACCAGCGGTCACATTCTGGCGAGCCCTGGAGCTGAATGAGAGGGGCTCCATCTGTATGTTGCATTTTTTCATCTGTACATGCTTTAAATATGTTTGTGGAATATGGTCAAAATTAGTTTAATTGTAAATCTTGAGCTAACTTAGAGGATTGTATTTATTATTGGCTGCACTAACATACATCCATAGAAAGTGAACTGTTCCATTACAATTACAATTTGCGTTTGCTAGCTTCATCTTAGTATAGCTATAAATTGGCTTAAATATTTTATTATATTATATTATCTGGAATTTGCTTTCTCTGTTTAGAAATGTAGTCCTTTAGTATATTAATACTATAACAATAAGGATACAATTATATAATAGATCTAGAAGTTTAATTATTTAGTTAAATTAACTTTTCAAATTAACTCTATTTTTTATAGTATGCCTTAAAGTCGTATTTCATAGTGTTGGAGTTTATTTCTTTCTTTCTTTTTGCATTTGAGAATATCTTATAGTGGATGTTTATTGTACTGTAGCTGTTTTTTTTTTTTTTTCACTTTCCATAATTTTTACATTATAAACACAATTATTTATGCTATTGCAGGGTATTTTTATTATTGTCCAGTCGAAATAACCATTTTGCTTTGTTATACAAAGATATACTGTACTGTACTATGGTCCTAATTCTGCATGGATTTATAGTTAGAGAAAAAGCAGTTGCCTACAAACAAAAAATTGCCACCATGACAGAAAGAATAACCATCCCTTGTAAAATTTGCAGATCCATTCGCAATGATCGAACCCTGAAACAGTTTTTTTTCTCCATCTGGGTAAATCTAGGATTTCCACTAATCTGCTCGAGTCAGGCTGGAATCTGTCATTGCTGACATCAAAACCTGTGCACTATATTTGGTGCTTTTATATTTTTTACCCTTTTTTTTTGTAATCTCTCAAATGCTCACATTGCAGATTACTTTACCTCTAAATACATGTTTCTTTTTACGAAAGATTAAACAACCAGCAGTATATGCTATAGTTTCAGTCACAGGCACTTCTTTTCTTGCCAGATTTTCCTATGGGTTGTGAAATTGCAGTTTATATCACTAAGTTATCGATCACTAATAGTATATGCTGCCAAAGACATACTGTACCCTTTCATGCAAGTGTCACTTTCACTCAAGTTACCCCAACAATTCACGTTTTCCAAGTCACCCGGCAGGTGCATTTATTACTTACTGTTCAAATTTAAAAAAATCCACAATTGGAGCTAATTACTTCATTTGCGATTCTATGTTGAGACCTGGAAAACCTGAACTGTTGGGAGTAATATTGGACCGAGGTTGGGAACCAGTGCATCCATGGAAGCTTCATTCTCTGGTTGCAGAGGCTACTACTGTGTATCTACAGATCCACCTTGAGGCAGTTTCAGTGCCACAATGGATGACAGTAGTTGTCCACTTACAGTATCTCCAGTGAGACCTATGATTTCTTGATGTTTTGAAAGCTGTTGAGTAAACTGCATTGCAACCTGTTTGCATCATACACTCAATGACACTGAGCTGTATGACATTTCGCCCCATCTACCAGTGTGTATAAACAGATGAGGAAGATGTTAGAGGGAAGAGAGGCAGAAAAAAGGGAAGAGGGAAAATCGTGGAGATAGTGGGTAAAAATAATAGAAAGTAAAAAAAGAGAGGAGGGAGAGAAAAGAAATAAAACCTGTAAAAGGGGGACATGTGAGACATAGTGGACGAGAAAGGGAAAAGGGAGATAGAAAAGGGGTGCAGAAAGGGGGAGGAAAAAATGCAGTACACAGTATAAGGCAGGAGCAGGGGCTGGCTGGTGCCTTTTACCCTGGGGGCAAAAGCATTCAAGTGGCCCATATTTTCTACCAGCCCTCCCTGAGTTCTCCTAAATTGTCCCTTCATTACCTCATTATTTTCCCCTCTGATTACATCATTTATAGCTATCTCACTGGCAGTTCCTTCCCTATAACACGGAGACCCTCAAGGCACAGTTTGACCTCGCATCAATCACTCACCATCTCACAAGTCACTCACTGATTCTCTCTATCACTGACAGCATCACTGTCCCCCTAACAGCACTTCAGAGTGTCACTGTCATAATGCAAATTTTGCACTTGCAGAGGAGCACTGGGATGTGGATGCTCCGAACATCTGCAGCCAAGAAGCTGAAGAGCACTCTCTCTGCCTTTTTCCTTCTTCTGCAGCCAGTCATGCACTGCACATGCAGAATGCATCTGTGGATGGCTGTGGAGCACAATTCTACTAGTCAGTGGGTGCAAATGGCACCCTGCCCCCCAGTCCCAGCCTGCCACTGTAACAGTCACAGGAGAAGAGAGAAAGGGAGAGATATGAAAGAGAGAACAGGGGTCAGAGATGGGAAGGAGAATGGGAAATGAGGGAAATAAATGTCAATGCCAGGCACAACAGTTGTCGACCTTGAGATAGACAGGTCCGGAATACTATTGCAGTGATTCACAGCATGCAGAGTTTGAAAATAGCAGCTCTGCTCTAATTTTCCTAGGTGTTTGCCTTAATAAAGCTAGCAGTTTGTAACCCAGCAAAACACAGAAAAAAGTGTCCATTCTACAAAAGCTCTGTTCGATGTACTCAGCAGTCAGCAGTCCTATACCCAAAGACAGCCAGAAAGTGCTCACACACAACTACCCTGTGGTAAAAAAAAAATTTAATATAAACTTTGAATTTTTTTTTTTTCCTTCTTTCACTCGACATTTGTAAATAATGGCTGCTACTGTGTTATTGACATGTTGGCGGATTTATTTATTTTTTTAATTATGAGAACTCACATACTTTATAATCTCCAAATACATTGGCTGAAAGGTGGCTTGTCCTTATTTTAGGTTTCGGCCATTGTAAAAAATAAAATCTATTATTTGGCAAGACAAACAACACAACATAATGGATGTTAGCGTAGAAATACTTTTAGCAACGTGTTTGCCGTTGACAATGCCACTTTTTATTGCAATCTGCCTCTATGCATTGTTGTTTTTATACGCACTCAAAGATAATAAACTGGGCATATTTTATCCCACAGCCTACAATGTACTTCAGTAATCTTTATACAGCCTTCACTCCCCCTGTACATTAGCAAAAGCGTAGATAACAAAAAGAATAACAAAAACAAGCATTAAGGTGGATTAGGAGAATTTCATGTCACAACGAACAAAAGGAATCTTGTATTATGCTATATAAATCATAGATTTTCTCTTGTTTGGACTAGTAAAATATTTTTCCTACACATAATAAATGTATTACCCTTTTTTGACCTCTTTTTTCTCATCTAAAAATTTTTGATATACGTAACATCAAACACAGTAGCATCTGTCTAGAAACAGTTTTCTTACATTTTATCCAGTTAAGTAACATTTTCAGAGATAAAATATTTCAATGTTACTGCATCAGCACCATCTGGTGGATTTCTAAAAAACTACTTTTTTAACGGAGAACTGTATCATGCCAGGAAATTAAGGGTCACATTATATATGACAGAACGTATAAGAAGTGCAGCATGGCCTATATTATGTTAATTTATTTTATTCCATAATCAGTCAAAAAATTAAAGCATATATAAAAGTTATACATAGTTATTAAGCGTCAGTTAGCTTGATTCTATAATCTGCAGCTTTGACTTGCTATCACATCTTGCATCTCTTACTTTTTTCCAATCATTGTGCATTGATATCTGAAAACATACAGTACTGTTAATACTGTTGAATTGCAGCAACGAGTGACAAGCAGCATTTACCAGCAGTGATCAAATGATGGACTTGTTAGAAATAGAAGGTCAAATGTCTTAAGCTTTAACAATTAAAAAAGTGGATAAAGAGTGATAAAGTACCAGCCAATCAGCTCCAAATGACCATGTTACAGGATGTGTTTGGGAAATGGGTTAGGAGCTGAACTGATTATCTTCCCACCCTCCCGCATAAAACTCAACCATCTTTCACCCTGTCTATGCTTACTGCTACCCCTTCTGTGTCACTCCTATCTGTCTTAACCTTCCCTTTAGAATGTAAGCTCTTACGAGAAGAGCCCTCTCTCCTTATGTACCTTTCTTAGAATATATATACATCTCTGTCACCCTGATAATTGCTTCAGTGTCCTGTCCCCTGATGTAACTATCCTTATTTAACATTTACTTGTCCTAAATTGTCTTGTACTGACTTTCGTTATTTGTTTTTTGGTCATTTATGTACTGTTAGGCGCTCCGGAAACATTGTGGCGCCATATAAATAAACAATAATAATAATAATAATAAAGGAGCTGATTGGCTGGTACTGTATCACTATTTATCACTCTCTACTTTATCACTTGTTATGGTAATACATTTGGCCCAGTATACTAAAAGTTCTTGCAAAATGAGCCTCATACTAACCTGGGAAATTATGGCACTCCATAAGTGGGCTGGTCCACCTTTACCAATGACCACACCCCCTTTACCTATGGCCACTGTCATTTTAAAAGGTATAATGTTGGAAGGTATGCATTGATAACAATAGTAAAGAATACACACCAATTTCTGTTACCAATTTCAGTTCTATTGTTTATCTATAGTGAATCTTTTGTTCAGTTAGCTAACTTAAGTAAGACATTACAGATTCTTAAATGATGCCCTGTAGTCAGACAGGTTCCCATCCAAGAAGACACTGGGATGGGATAAATATTCTTCTAGAAAATTACACATTCAATCCCCTGCTACAGTGTAAAAGACCAACCCACCCATCTGACATCACCAGTTACATCCTTCTCAACCAAAATATGTATGACATATTCAAGAGAGCAGGAAGGAGAGGGTAAAAAGGGTATGGGTTTATTCTGTGTGTTAGCCTGGAGGTGAGAGGTTGTTCTCTCCCAGTGCTAGAAAAATCTAGGGATTATGCAGCTAAAGGAGAGGCAAGTGCAGGATTTTTTCAAAGGGGGTTTCCAAATGTAATCCAAAATCTTCCACTCTGCAGCACATTGGAGTAAGTATAGGAGTCTGGGGGAGTGGTAACAGCCCTGAAAATTGGTCATTTTATAAACTGGATACTGTATGGAATACAGTATTTATATTTAACAGTACAGATGGTCGATAGTATCGGCTGTTTCAAATATTTAAATAAGATAAGTGGTCAGGAAAAGGTTAAACATATAATACATAAATAAATACAAAAACATAATTGAACCAGTACTACACTTTCTAAGCTCACAATCTCACACTTTAGGGTAAGGATCCTGTCTCTTTCTCATAGTAGCTACTCTCTGGCCAATTGCATTTATCACACAGACAACCTTAAGCAGCTGTACACAGTACCCTCGGGACAATATCCTTGGTGATTTTGAATACATTGGCAGTCACTGCCAATGATGTAGTGGGAATATGCAGGGCTGTTAAGGGGACTGGCATTTATGTGGTATGTTATTTAATGTGGTACACTTTGTGGTGTTATGTGAATTATTTTTGCCCTTTTATAAAATAAAGTGTTTTGTCATATATTTCTCTCCTCCTTACCTGTGTGATTGTTGAACCTAAAAATGTTATCAAACCACAGTTCCAGTATTTGATATCCTCACAACATGTTGTATAAAGCTTCTGAATATTTTTGTGGTAATAATAAATAACTGCATTATTTGAACTTTTGTATGTATTATTTATACTTTGCACATACAGATAGAGCCATCCTCATCTAGCCCTTTAATGGGATTAAGTGAGCCAGAGCTGTTGGACCTAATCCTGTGTTAATCCCCTACTGTATTGTTCTATGTATTGTATTGCATCTGGGAACAGTAGGCCTCGGCTCATGGCTCACCATGGCTATCCAGAGAAGGCTAGTTGAAAAAGGCTCCATCTGTATTGTGTGTTCACAGACACACCTGAGGAATTCAGCTGCATATACTGGATAATACAAATATATAATATCTGTATACAGCACCCGGCCATTGGGGCTTTTCTTTGGTTTTGGAATATATGATAAGCTTGTCAACAGGGTGCGATGTTTAGCTTCTGCTCATGTGTAGAAGCATTTATGTGCATGTGCAGCCACTTGGTGCGAGCAGGCACAGCAAATTGGTTATTTGCCATCCCGTTCGCACCTAGCAGTGCGGGTAGGGGGCGGCGGTGATGTGCTGTGCCCATGGAAACGACAAGTATTTCATGGGCATTCCTATGAAAAGGCAGGGCTTCCCCATGGTAATTTGGCGATGACATGGATGCTGGGGGCGGGCAGCTGACGTCATCGGATGTCAGCTGCCCTCCCTCTTCCCATAAAAGGTAGCTGCTAATCTAAGACACTAGAGAGTGTCTTAGATTTTAGCGCACCTTAGAAATCATTCGATGGTCGGCGAATGTTTATGCAAAACATCTATTCGCACACATGCAGGGGAACTCAGCATGCGAGGGGGGGGGCGGCATTTTTGGCAGTTTTGCATGTGGACTAGAATGACCTTCATTGCGTAATCTGCACATTTTGACCACAGACTCCTTTCAATCAGGAGTTACACAGTCAATGTTTTACGGCACTTAAGTCAACTGCTATGTGCTTTCAAGATATGTCAGAATGGCAGGACTTCCAAGTTGCTTTCTACAGGCTCTCAAGATTCCCTCATATCCTGTAAGTAGTCTTTCCAATATATCTTTCTGATGTAAGCCGGGTGAAGTGATAAAGTGGAAGGTGATAAAGCACCAGCCAATCAGCTCATAAATGTTAAGTTAGAAGCTGGGTTTGAATAATTACAGTTAGGAGTTGATTGGCTGGTGCATTATTACCTTCAACTTTATCACTTCACCAGGCTAAATACATTTGCCCCTTTTGTGTGAGCATATGTATCACTTCCACTCTCTCAATGTGCAGGCTAGCTTCGATGTAAATATGAATATGAATATAAATGACTGAGATCTTTTCTTGATATCCTTTTCTTACACCAGTCACCTATGTGGAAAATTATTTGAGCCTGTGCAGAGGATTGTCTACTAGGTATTAAAGACATGAATGAGGTCTGGAACTTGACAGTCGATGAATGAAACGGTGTGACCACTGAAATGAAAAATATGGGGGGGTTACACTATACCAGAGGGGGACACAAATCATGGGGTCAGCCCAGGCAGACCAAAAATTTGGCAGCCCAGGCTTGGAACGTCTTTATAAAAATATGGTCCCCCAAAAATGAGGACACATCCAGTGGAAATACCCAGACTTTGGCTTGAAGACCATTGCTATTCCACAAACTCCTGGGGTTGGTGGTGGGTGTAGCAGGGCTGACAAACATGCAAGGCCTAGGTACTTGGAGGTGTAGCCAGCCATTCTAATGAGTGCATTTTTTTGAAAGTTTCTTTATGGGAGCATTCTACATTGAGAGGCACCAGGTGAGGAGCAAGGGGTAGCAGGCACAGCTTCTGAGGGATGGTAGGTACTGCAACGGTCTCTTCCCCCAGCACAGCACAATGCAGCATGTAAGACCACCCTCCTCTCTGTCACAAATGGGTTAGTGTGTGGTGAATGGTGCAAAAATAGATTGCAATATTGTTTTGCAGTGAGATTACAGGTCCCAGCGAGTCAACACATGCCAACACATATGGAACAACAAGTGTCAGTATGTCCAGATATTGATGGCAAGCTGCCACCTTAAGACTCCCTGTAAAGAAAATCTAAAAATAATGACAGTTCGAAAACACCAAAAGATTAAGGCATTTGTTGAATATAAATGTCAAAAAAGAACACTCACAAGACCCATTGGATCGAATCATCTTTTTTTACATGCAACATCTTCAGAAAATGAGAAAAATAAATCCAAGACCTCATATGAAATCTGTACTCTGTGTACAGTGCTAGTGTGTAATTACAGGTCATACGGGGACACTGTCATAGTAATGAAAGGGGGGAAGTGCTGATTGGATGAGAGCACTGGTTAGTTTTGTCTTTAAAAAAAAAATCAAAGACAGAACAATAACAAGGATAACAAGGATAGCCTTTCAGACAAATACTAAGAAGCACAAAAATGAAATATATAATATACAGAAGATCTAAATTGTAAATGTCGACAATTTTGATGTTGATGTTTTGATTACATCTCATCTTGTTCATAATGTGATCATTCTTCTAAAATTGTACATTTATCTTTTAAAACCTTTCCATTATTTTCTTTTAAACATTCCTGAAAAGTACAGAGTTCTAAAAATATTTTTTTAACATGCTTTTTTGGAGCTACAGTATGTCTCTGCTATATATAACCAAAAACAAAAAAAGTTAGCCTTTATTACACAAAAAAAGAAGAAACATTTATATTTAAGTGTTTCCTTCTTGTTATTATCTTTTTTTATTGCAATATGCTAAAAACAATTTCTTATTTTTGATTCTTTCCAGATGAATAACTATTTAGTTCTGGATGACTAACAAAACATAAAGAAAGACTACTTCCATTGTATTGAGGTGCAGAGCAGCTGTTCGGTTTGAAATCATACAGTGGATTCATAAGCTTCTGCATAAATGACAGAATTAAAACTTCCCCTTTGCAAATGGCGACAGAAAACAAACAAAGCACACAACTAGCGATTATGAAACATATTGTATTTATTTTAATTTTCAGATTAATTGCTTTAATTTCTATTCATGTTACCCATACCGAGAATCGGTACACTGCGTCACACAAGGGCAGAAGACGTTTCAGCAGTCATTTGGAGGCATCTTCACAAACATAACCACCATGTACTGTAGATGATTCATAGACATTGTAGTCAGCTTTTGAAAGACACAGCTGCATTCATGAAAACAACTAATAATCCATGTATTGTTCTCAATATAAATATAGCAGTCTGCATCTGCACAACTGTATTCTTTCCTTCTTTGGCATAGCATAAAATAAGCAAGATAGGCAAAATATACAGTATGCAGCCTGCTCCTTTTAAGTGCCAATTGTATAGTTTTATTTTCCATTCTTGCTATATACTTCAACCCAAAAATAGAATAAAAAGCAGTTTATCTGCAAGGACATAACCTTGGCAATAATGTAGCATTTGACTTAAATAATATACTTAAGTACAGATATTATCATTTAACTTCTAGAACAGGCATGTCTAAACTATGGACCTCAACCTGTTATGAAACTACACATCCCAGCATGCCATACCACAGTTTTGCTCTTAGGGAATGTTAAAACTATGGCAAGGCATGCTGGGATGTTTAGTTTCTCCACAACTGGAGGGCCATCGTTTGGACATGCCCGTTCTAGAAGGTGCTATATAATTAAGAAGTATAATCTGATTGGTTGCCAACATCCCATGAGAAATAGAGCTCCCATTTTAGTAAATATCCCCCATTGTGTCCACTGTCTTGGTATACTTTAGGCGATCCTTTGCTACTCAGCAGGTTACTGGAGTAAGCTTTAGAGATTTACCGTTATCAAGAGCTATTCATACAGTAGCTAGTATTATTAAGCAATCAAGCCTTTATACATTTGTTTACTTTCCATTACAAGGAATGCCAGTTGCCATGACTATGGCATGACAGTAACCTCTGCTTATGTCCACTTCTGGCCCTGTTGAAGACCAGGTTCCGGTTGGAATCCAGTCGAAATGGCTGTTGGGTCAGCCATTGTACTGTCTCTCCTGTTAACATGCTGTAATCATTTAAAACAACTTTTTTTCACTGCAATTCGTGAGTGCTGGTCTGTTCCTGTCCTAGCTCCTAGGTTGGGTAAATTATATATATATATATATATATATATATATATATCACCTCCAGGGACCAGCACGTACGGATTAATATAACAGCAGGTAAATCAGACTCAGCACACTGAGCGAGTGTACTGAGTCTGATTTACCTGCTGTTATATTAATCCGTACGTGCTGGTCCCTGGAGGTGATGTATGATTATTGACCCGCTGCACTACGGTAGTTGCCTGGCTGAATGGATTGTGCCTGTCGCTCTGGATACAATATATATATATATATATATATATATATATATATATTTATATACACTGCAATAATCCAGAGCACTCACCACATTGCAAATTAGATGATTATTAATTTATATCCATTGATCCATTGTCAAATCGATGCCAATGCCAACGTTTCGGACCTGAAGAGGACCTTAGTCATGGCTGTGTTCACATCTCCTGCCCCAAACAACATCTGACTACCAGCCACCTTTTCACTATTCATATACCATCAGTAATTAACAATACACTGCACCTGTGCATATCTAATTAGTGCTCCCCAAACCTCACTCAGCTTAAGGAATCATCATTCAGATAGTTTATTAAGTATATATGCTTACCGCTAACATGTAGGCTGTAACGCCGATTTCTTACCATAGTCATAGAGCTTAATAGCTCAAATTGCGGTAATGCATTTTTTAGGTTAGGTTAAAATTTTTTAGAGGAAGGTGGTCGCAGGGGTACCCACTACAGAATCAGAAACACCGCAGACCGCACACGCCGAGGGGCGGTTAGAAGAAGAGCAGGGAGAACACACCCTTGATAAATACAGTAATCAATATTTCTGACCATCAATTATCTCTTCCTTGCAGGGGCTGGTGATTCCATTGCCAGCCCCCGCCAGCCATCGGACACTCGTGTGCCCAGTTCCGACGGAACTCCCCACCGCCGTTGGCCATCATCGCTGGTCCCCACCACCACACCGAACCCACCCTAACCCTGCCCGTCTCCCTGAAGCAGAGACGGGCAGGGTCACGCCGCCTAGCCACCGAGTGACTGGGATGGTCCCAGTCTGATGGAGCCCCTCTCCGCCAGCGCTCGCCAGCAGGGAGGTGTTGGCGAGCGCTAAGACTGAAAGAGAGAGGCTCCATCTGTATATATATATATATATATATATATATATATATATCCATCTGTATATATAGCTAGTAGAGGCAGTTTGCACACTTTAGGGAGCTAGGAGCGGGTGCTTGGACCATAAAAAAGGTATATGTTGGTAATTAGAGGCAGGCACACCATTTGCAAAAAAAGAAAAAAGTCTTTATAATCCGAAAGGCAGTGAGGCATCAGACAAGGCAAAAATCCATACTTAACATCTCAGCGGTAAAGTGGATACATCACTGTGAAGGCAGTCATACTCGACAGCTGTTTCGGCACATGGGTTGCCGTCGTCAGGAGTATGTTTGACTGAACCCCTGTGCGCATTTTTATAGCGTCACCAATAGTGTTTCATTAGTATTAGCCATGCTCACCTGTTGAAAGAAAAATTAACGCTACTCACCTGTTCCCCGTCAGTCTGGAGTGTCAGACCGCTGCTTCCGGTATAAACCAGAGAGCAGCGTCTGTCTCCATGACAGCAGAGGAACGCGTCATCGGAAGTGACGTATCGCAGCGTTCAGAGCAACCCGCTCGCCACGTCCGTCACCATGGAGACGCAATGCTGCATCTCGCTAGGTATGCAGGAAACTCAAACCAGACAATCTGTCTGACAGGGCCTCCACACACCAGGCGAGGAAGCAATCAGGTGATCAGTCAATTGTCAGGGAACACTGTATAAGCGAACCACTGGCAATGCCGATCTCCCAAAGGTGAGAGACACTTGGAAATATACGTGAGCGGTATACAAGGCAAACACTTGGTGCGCAAGATAGAATACGCGCATAAGGGGTGTACAAAGGATTTTGTTAGAAATAGATAAAACATGGAGCAAGCATAATTATATCAACAATTAATATACATGAAAAAAATGAAAAAATAAATTCATAGAAAACAGTGCAGAGATAATTCTTCATTCAGTCCAACTGGTGACACACAACCAAGTTTGTGTATCCAAAAGCTCTCTTTTTGGAGCAATAATTTCCCGCGGTCACCTCCCCTCCTCAAAGGGGGAACCTGGTCCAAAGGTAAAAAACGAAAGTCTTTAAAGGTATGTCCGTGGAGTGCAAAATGTTTTGCAACAGGGGGCGTGCTGGAGTCGATAGTAACCATAGCTTTTTTAATGGATGAACGATGCATAGCTATACGCTCTTTCAATGTCCGAATAGTCTTTCCAATGTATACCATGGGGCATGGACACACGATTGCGTATACCACATAACGACTTTCGCAGTCCAAATGATGATTGATCTTGTAGCTGTTGTGGGTTAGAGGATCAACAAATTGAGCACCAGTTAGAACATATTGACAATTGACGCACTTTGAACATTTAAAACTGCCTTTTCTCGCCGACAGCCAAGAATCCTTCTTTATAGGTTGAATATCTGATTTAGCAATTATATCCTTGATGTTCCGGCTTTTTTTGTAACAAAAGAGAGGATTATTCTGACAAAAGTGTCCAATGGTCTCATCAGATTGTAGTATATGCCAATGCCTCAAAAAAATTTGCTTTATCCTTTTGGATGCAATAGAGAAGGTGGAAACAAAAGTTAAACGCTCTAAACTAAGTCTCCCTGTGTGCACTGCCAATAAATCATTCTGGGTCAAATTCATACATTTATCAATAGCGTCATCAATTTCTTGTTTGGGGTATCCCCGTGCAAGGAACCTATGGCCCATATCACATAAAGCTGGGTGTAATTGATCAACATTGGAAGTAACACGTACAACTCGCATCAATTGAGAGAGTGGTAATCCACGCTTTAATGGGCGAGGATGAAAACTCTCATTATTTAACAATGTATTTTTATCTGTGGTTTTTCTAAACAATTGTGTGTTTAAAACACCGACGGTATTAAGGACTGTAACATCTAGGAAACTTATGGTGTTCTCACTAAATGACATCGTAAATCTAATGGTGGTCTCCAACCTGTTTAAATAATCCACGAACTCAGTCAGAAGCTTAGCACCACCAGTCCAAAACAAAAACAAATCATCGATATATCGAACATAAAAAAATATGTGATTGGAAAATAAATCGTTAGCCATGATGTATTGATTTTTCAGCAAAACAGCAAGTGGTGGTGTTCTCCTGCGCTAGGCCTAGTGCAGGAGAACACCACCACTTGCTGTTTTGCTGTATGTCCGGGAACGGAGGTAACCGGCTCCAGTCTGTGGGTGCTTGCATGCACCACTCATAAGCTGTTTGACCGCGGTGATTAAGAACCGCCACCGTTGGTACGTTTACCCATTCCTATGTTTCATGTTTTTATATGTCTGAATAAATTTTAAAAAAAACGACATTTATGCACTATGAAGCGCCCGTCTTTATTTCTCTAGAAATCTCTTACCTGCTGGATACAGGTTTATTTGCCCCATGAGAGACGGAGCGGCTGGGACCAATATCCTAAGTGCCTTTACAGACTATCCCAATTGAAGGATTGGACGATTTGTTGGACACTGCAAGGTTTTTCTGGACTTATTATTACAGCGCATTGTTCTTTTTCTTTTGCATATATATATATACATATATATATATATATATATATATATATATATATATATATATATATATATATATATAAACATATGTCCAATGCACTCACGGTTACAGGATTTTTTGAGGTGGTGCTCCCATCAGGCACGCATTGTATACGGTCCAAATTGACAGTCCAAAATGTATTCAGGGCACTCACCAGACAGCAGTAAATCAATGCTTTTTTATTCCATCATAATCAAAGGTAATAAGCCAACGTTTCGGACCTATGTAGGCCCTTAATCATGGCAGTCCAACTCCCACATAGAAATGCAACTATGCATATGGGCTCTGCACTCACTATATTAACCAACAATAACAAACAGTGGATATTTAGTTCATGTACTGGTCAATGCATTTTAAGCCTGTAGTAGCCTGCATACTGTTAATATACCGCTATGGAAATTATCATGCTATACCGAATATTGTTCTTAGTTCTATTTTGCATGATATACACTGCTCAAAAAAATAAAGGAACACTAACATAACACATCCTAGATCTGAATGAATGAAATATTCTTATTAAATACTTTATTCTTTACATAGTTGAATGTGCTGACAACAAAATCTCACAAAAATTAAAATGTATTAACCCATGGAGGTCTGGATTTGGAGTCACACTCAAAATTAAAGTGGAAAAACACACTACAGACTGATCCAACTTTGATGTAATGTCATTAAAACAAGATAAAATAGGGCTCATCAGTGTGTATGGCCTCCCTACAATGCCTGGGCATGCTCCTGATGAGGTGGCGGACGGTCTTCTGAGGGATCTCCTCCCAGATTTGGACTAAAGCATCCACCAACTCCTGGACAGTCTGTGGTGCAATGTGGCATTGGTGGATGGAGCGAGACATGATGTCCCAGATGTGCTCAATTGGATTCAGGTCAGACGAATGGGCGGGCCAGTCCATAGCATCAATGCCTTTGTCTTGAAGGAAATGCTGACACACTCCAGGCACATGAGGTCTAGCATTGCCTTGCATTAGGAGGAACCCAGGGCCAACTGCACTAGCATATGGTCTCACAAGGGGTCTGAGGATCTCATCCCGGTACCTAATGGCAGTCAGGCTACCTCTGGAGAGCACATGGAGGGCTGTGAAATACCACCCCCACACCATTACTGACCCACTGCCAAACCGGTCATGCTGGAGGATTTTGCAGGCAGCAGAATGTTGTCCTTGGCGTCTCCATACTCTGTCACATGTGCTCAGTGTGAACCTGCTTTCATCTGTGAAGGGCACATGGCACCATTGGTGAATTTGGCAATCTTGGTGTTCTCAGGCAAATGCCAAACGTCCGGCACGGTGTTGGGCTGTAAGCAAAACCCCCACCTGTGGATGTCGGGCCCTCATATTCCCCTCATGGAGTCTGTTTCTGAAAGTTTGAGTAGACACATGCACATATTTGGCCTGCTGGAGTTCATTTTGCAGGGCTCTGCCAGTGCTCCTCATGTTCCTCCTGCACAAAGACGGAAGTAGCTGCTGCTGGGTTGTTGCCCTCTTACGGCCTCCTCCACGTCTCCTGATGTACTGGCCTGTCTCCTGGTAGCGCCTCCATGCTCTGGACACTACGCTGACAGACACAGCAAACCTTCTTGCCACAGCTCGCATTGATTTGCCATCCTGGATGAGCTGCACTACTTGAGCCACTTGTGTGGGTTGTAGACTCCGTCTCATGCTACCTCTAGAGTGAAAGCACTGCCAGCTTACAAAAGTGACCAAAACATCAGTCAAAAGGCATAGGAGCTGAGAAGTGGTCTGTGGTCACCACCTGCAGAACAACTCCTTTATTGGGGTTGTCTTGCTAATTGCCTATCATTTCCACCTGTTGTCTATTCCATTTGCACAACAGCATGCAAAATTGATTGTCAATCAGTGTTTCTTCCTAAGTGGACAGTTTGATTTCACAGAAGTGTGATTGACTTGGTGTTACATTGTGTTGTTTACGTGTTCCCTTTATTTTTTTGAGCAGTGTATTTGTCGACCCTTGTGATTTGCACTACACATTATGTGTACCGTTTATTGAGGCGATTAAAGGTCCTGAGTAATTATTCACAAAATAATAGGATTGGTACTGTATATTGAATACTAACAAGTGTATGGGCATACATTACACCTTAATGTATGATTAAATGGCGTTTTAAGTAATATACTGTAAGAGTACCCCATCAAATTCCGTTTTCTTTGTCTCTAAATACTCAATTTGTATAATTCTTGAGAGCACCACTGGTACTGTGACTAGTGTTATATAAGATAAGTGTTTCCACCATTTTATCATTATATAAAATTTCCCAAACACCTGTGCTTTTTGGACCCACCTCCCTCCACAGCCTACATAAACATTAAAATCCCACCCTCAATTGATCTTTTGGTACTTATGTAGTATCTGGGCTGCCGATTTCTAAATCGGGTACATCGCATCGCATCGCATGCGACCATCGGATGCGATGCGATGCGATGACCCGATTTTTCCATAGGAATCAATGTTAAAATGGACTGAGTCCATTTTAACATGGAATTCAATGGGAAAAAGGGGTCCTTTTCATACCCCTACTATCCAAGTGGGCATGGAGTTGGATATAAACCTGTGGCGAGCGTAGCGAGCCACCGAGCCCGAAGCGTGGCGAGCGTAGCGAGCCCCGCGAGGGGACACAGAATACCGTCCCCTCGCGGGGCTCGCTTCGCTCGCCACGCTTCGGGCTCGGTGGCTCGCTACGCTCGCCACAGGTTTATATCCAACTCCATGCCCACTTGGATAGTAGGGGTATGAAAAGGACCCCTTTTTCCCATTGAATTCCATGTTAAAATGGACTCAGTCCATTTTAACATTGATTCCTATGGAAAAATCGGGTCATCGCATCCGATGGTCGCATGCGATGCGATGCGATATCGCATCGCATCGCATCTGATTGTATGCCTTAACTTAAGGCATACAATCAAAAAATCGGCAGCCCAGATACTACATAAGTACCGATCTTTTTTTTTTTCCATCAATAAATTTTTATTGACACAGATTTGTATATGGGGTACAGAAATTAAAAAGGGAAAACATTAGGGGGGAGGGGGGGGACTGCAATCGGGGGTGAGGACAATATAAGACAGTAACATTTTACACATTGAGTTTTATACACGACCATATCAGACACATTAGATCGCTACGCAGAGCGAGCTGTACACAAGCATATAAATACAGATTCAATTATAGAGTTAGTCTAAGGTAGGAGAGCATCAATATGACAGGGGTGTGGGGTGAGGGAGGGTCTGAGTCTGAATCTGGGGGCTCATTCAGGCTAAAGGTGGTTGTTTGTCCAGACGTGGCTGAGGGGAAGAGTCTAGTACCCTCCCTTTCAGTTGTGTAGGTGTGCCAGGGAGCCCATTTAGAGTGTGGCGAGGAGGAGTTGGGGGAGTGGGGTTGAAAACTAGTTTCCATGAGGAAATGGTGGTTTATTTTTAGTATAACCTGGAGAAAGGGGGGGGGGGAGAGGGCTGCTTCCAATGTTGAGCTAGGTTTGCCCTTGCCGCTATGAGAATGTGTCCAAGGACATATGTTTTCCCAATCGGGAGATCTTGTGGGTATACATGGAATAGAGCTAGGAGTGGGTCAGGGGAAAGGGTTAGTTGAATCACTTCAGAGATGAGATCAAAGACCTCTCCCCAATATGCCCTGAGCTTGTGGCAGGACCAGAAGATATGGTAAATGGTACCTATATTTCCGCATTGACACCAGCACATATTGGAGCACGTTGGCCAGAAGGTGTGGAGGCGATCTGGGGTTAGGTAGAGACGATTTATCAATTTGATGTGCATCTCCGAGTGATTGAGGCAGCGGGACATTGTGTAAGAGGATAGGAATATCTTACGCCATTGAGGTCCAGAAAGCTGGATGCCCAAGTCGGATTCCCGTTTTTTATGAGCTGAAGTTTTAGTAAACTCTGCGGGGGTTATGAGTGTGTCGTACCAGAAGGAGATGTCCCCTTTGGAGAGTGTCTGGGAAGGTCGGGAAAGGGTAAGGTTAAGGTTAGGTATTAGTCTTGCCATGGTAGTGATGGGGAGGGTAGTGATAAGGGAGGTAGAGGCGCGTAGAATGGACAGTAATTGGTCCCATGCATATAAGGTAGCGGACGTTGTTGGGAGCAGGGTAGGTAGTGGGGGCCTGATGTGTTTTGGGATCTTAAGGAGGTCGCTAAGGGGGATATTGGGGGAGTGACATTGTTCAATGTCCACCCAGGCCCTATGGGTAGGACTTTCAAAATAATGTTTAGAAGGGCCAAGTAGGCAAGCTACCTGGTATTGAGACAAGTCTGGGAGGTCAAGACCCCCATATGCTCTTGGGATTGTCATTTTGGTGCGGGCCATAGCGGGGGGTTTAGATGACCAGATGTATTTTGTCAGGATAGAGGTGGCCTGTTGAAGGGACTTTTTAGGGAAAACATAGGGGATAGTGCGGAACAGGTACATTAGTTTGGGTAGGAGCAACATTTTAAATGCCGCCATCCTACCCATCCATGAAATTTCGTACACCGACCAAGATCTGGATAGTGATGCAAGGGAAGTTAGGAGGGGAGAGAGGTTAACATCAAATACAGATGCCATGTTAGGGGGGATGTGGATACCTAAGTATTTTATAGAGGTAGCTTGCCAATTGTAGGTGTAAGTGGCTTTCAGTAGGGGAAGATGGTCGGTGAGAATAATCGGTAGTGCATCAGTCTTGGATGTATTAAGCTTATAGTAGGATGCGGCGCTGTATGCAGCTAGCGTCTCGTGGACATGTGGGAGCGTATGGATGGGGTCTGTCACGAAAAGTAACACGTCGTCCGCGAAAAGGCTTAGTTTATGCTTGTTGGGGCCTACCTGAAGACCTGGAATGTTAGGGTTTTTGCGAATGGCCGTAGCTAATGGTTCAATGGAGAGAACAAATATTAGGGGTGAAAGTGGGCAGCCCTGCCTTGTGCCATTGGTTCTATTTAAGGGGGAGGAAAGAAAGCCATTGCTAAACACTCGGGCCGAGGGGGAGCTATATAATGACATGATTGATGATAGTATACGGTCCCTGAAGCCGAAACGAGATAGGACTTCCCGCATATATTGCCAGTTAAGGCGGTCAAATGCCTTTTCGGCATTGAGTGAGACGAGAAGGAGATCTTGTTTAGCAGACAAGGAGTCTATTAAATTAAAGACTCTCCGTGTATTGTCCGGGGCCTGGCGTCCCGGAACAAACCCCGTCTGGTCCGGGTGTATCAGCAAGGGTAAGTAGAGGTTGATTCGGGATGCCATTAGTTTGGCGAAGATCTTGATATCACTATTCAGCAGGGCTATAGGACGATAGTTTTGGCACAAGGCAGAGTTCTTGCCGGGTTTCGGGATGGTAACAATTCTGGCCTCTAACAGTTCAGGGGGGGCGCGTCCCAGCGAGGAGAGTTCGTTGAACAGGTCAGTAAGGTAAGGGGAAAGCAGGTCACTGAAGGTTTTATAGAAATCTGTAATGAACCCATCCGGCCCAGGGGCTTTATTGCGCGGGAGTGACTTTATAACCGACTGGACCTCCAATCGGGACCAGGGGGCGTTTAAGAGGTCCAGTTGGTCCTGGGAGAGTGAGGGAAGGTGTAGGTTAATTGATCTTTTTTTTAATCAGCTCCTTTGCCTGCAAACTTACCAACTCTAATGGTGCATACACACAGAGCAATATGATCGCTGGCAATATATTCCTAGCATTGCTCAGCAATCATATTGCTCAGTGTTCCGTTTTCCATGAAAATGACACACTCCTGGGAGAAGAGGCAGGGGAAGTCGCTGGTCAGAGGAGCAAGCTCCTCTGACCAGCAACCGTTAGGGGGCTGAAAACGGGAGCACACACCCGGCGATTTATCGCCGGTGCACACTCCAATCGCTGGCAATATGGTCGCTCAGCGACCATATTGCCAGCGATATATACTGAAATATTCCCTGTGTGTTCACAGCTTTATGGGGATGTCCAGTGAAGTACCAATTCTCATGGAGAACTACTGGACTCGAGAGAGTTTATGCTAGTCTCCTGCATGCTGTCCATTTACCAAGTGAGGTGAGAGGCCCAGGATATTGATGACATAAATCACACTGAATTGCATCATCAACTCCCGCCGTGTGGATTGCACTAAAATTGTCAAGTATGCTCCTGGCCTCTGGAAATATCTCCCAAAACCCCAGGACTTAGGAAATTTCGACTATTTGCTCTAGCTTCTCCTAACTCATATGATCCACATACAGACCTACATAATTGTTTATGCATTATTTATTGTTTGTGTAGTTTTGTTTTATCATTACTTGTCAATTTCAAATTATTTTTTTGAATAAGGATTATTATAAATGTGCGGTGCCCATTTATCTCTTATAAACATCAATGTGGACTATTTTCTT